>NC_069386.1:13472500-13572500 GCF_027475565.1 Acinonyx jubatus
TGGTAAGAAACTGTAAGGTGGACAGAGAAAGAGTTTGATGACAGTGTGCATCATGGGACTTGCAGATGTTCACACCTGCTCACCTCTGGGTCTGCTCCGGGGGGATTTGGGGACATTCTTTTCCTAGGAACGGTAGGATTCAGCAGCCATTCATTTTTCAATGTTTTTAAGTTTATTTACTTATTTTTGAGAGAGAAACAGAGAGAGTGAGCGGGGGTGGGGGGGGGGGCGGGAGACAGAGAATCCCAAGCAGGCTCCACACTGTCAACATGGAGCCCAACGTGGGGCTTGAACTCACGGACTGCGAGATCATGACCTGAGCCAAAGCCGAGAGTCGGACACTTCACCGACCGAGCCACGCAGGCAACCCAGCAGCCATTCATTTTGCATCTACTATCTACCAATTGCTGCACCAAATCAAGACATCCATTGTAGGCTACATTGACTAGCAGGAAAGGAAATTCAAGGAAACGTCCAGAAACTGTCATAACATGGAGTGTCATGGCAGATTTGTGAAGAGCCAGGGGTTGGGGAGGAGAAAATGAAAGAGACGTACGTCTTCTAGGGTCGGGGGAGATACCCGGTAAACTTTTCTGTGAAGATGTGGTGCTTAAATGGAGTGTTGAAGGACCAGTATCTGGGCAGAGGGAACAGGCTGAGCAGGTATGGTAAGTTTTGGAAACACCATGGGATTTGGTATAACCTGGGGAAGCGGGTGGTGGGAGCTGGTGTTAAGTTCATGAGAAGCTGTATAGGAGATGGCCCCATACTGCCAAGGGCAGACCGGCATTTTCAATTTTTTTTTTAACGTTTGTTTATTTTTGAGACAGAGAGAGACAGAGCATGAACAGGGGAGGGTCAGAGAGAGAGGGAGACACAGAATCCAAAACAGGCTCCAGGCTCTGAGCCGTCAGCACAGAGCCCGACGTGGGGCTCAAACTCACGGACCGTGAGATCATGACCTGAGCCAAAGTCGGGCACTTAACCGACTGAGCCACCCAGGCGCCCCAGACCGGCATTTTAGACACATCCCTGGGGCGGCCGGGCAATAGCAAATGGAGAGGGGAGATCGTATTGGAGGACAGGGTTATTAATTAGTTGGCTATTACGGTAATCCGAGAGAAACGTCAAGAAGGACCAAAGGAAACAAAGGTTGACACAGAGAAATTGGCACAAATAGAAATAAGAAAGTTAATCCACATACTCAAGAGTCTCTTGGCCTGGACTGGATGGAGGGAGATAGGGATGGGGCGGTGCACATTCTCAGGGCTGATATTTAACAGCCACAACTCGGGGGGTTCCATTCACACTGGAGATGTCTCAAATTTGTATGTGTTTTCGGCCAGTATTCTATTCAGGCGTCTTCTCTCAAACACCAGTGCGTATACAACAATTTTCTGACCGACAGAATACATTGATTTCACAGGGGAGTGCCTTCTGTTTTTTATTTGAATAAGGATCATATGGACTGGGAGATCGCAAGGGTTGGGGGATCTTAGGTAACTAGTAAACTCCTGAACTGTTAGGTAACTGGTGTTGAGGGAGGTAGGAGATCCACACGATGTTAGAGACAGTGCTGTGGTGTTTGCAGATATAATTTGATCCTCAGTGCATGCAAATGGATACTGGCCAAGCCCAGGTCCAGCTTGGTGCTACTGAATAACTGTAGATACAATTATGGCTTTATAACGTGGATACGCTTTCAGGTCCCTCTGAAAGTCAAGACTGAGAATGTTGGCACTTGTCCAGGAAAGGATGACAGGTATGTGTCGTTAAGATGCTGACTCTATCACCAAGACACCACAAGTAGCATGCACGAGGGAGGGAGGGAAAGAGCCCAGCTTGTGGCAACATTTTCCAAAGAAACTGGACATATACGTTCAGAGATGTCTAAACAAGGGTGATCATTTTGTCATTGATAAAGTAGTGAGACACTGAAAGCAAGCTAAATATTCATCAAGAAAATATGTTTCAATAAAGCACGGTACACCTGTGCCCGGGAATACGATGCAGCTGCTTAAAAAGTCAAGGGGCGCCTGGGTGGCTCAGTCAGTTGCGCGCCCGACTTCAACTCAGGTCATGATTTCATGGTTCGTGGGTTCGAGCCCCACATTGGGCTCTGGGCTGATGGCTCGGAGCCTGGAGCCTGGTTTGGGTCCTGTGTCTCCTCTCTTTCTGCTCCTGCCCCCGCTTGTGCTCTGTCTCTGTCTCTCAAAAATAAATAAACGGTAAAAAATTTTTTTAAAAAATAAACAATGTCAAAAATGGAGAGGACCTGTAATGGTGTGAGAGATAATTTGCAAGAAAAGGACAAGCTACTGATTAGAATGGGCAGCATGATAAAATAGGGTATTTTTTAAATGCAGAGGACAACTTCGGAAGCATCTGTCCCAAATCTCAACCGGGAAAGAGATTGGCATCTGGGAGCTGCACGTAAAGAGGATTTTCCCTGCAGACCAATGTCATCTAAGAGAACCATCCATAATCATGAGCACTTGAAATGTGGCCAGTGTCACGAAAGAATTGAAATTTTTTACTCTATGGAATGTTAATTAAGTTAAAGACTAACATGCATTTCTTTTGTAATTGTGGAAAAAAAAGTCACAGCAATAAAAAAGCAAGGAGGAAGGGCAGAAAGACAATCTGATTTTTAAAAAAAATTTTTTTTAACGTTTATTTATTTTTGAGACAGAGAGAGACAGAGCATGAATGGGGGAGGGTCAGAGAGAGGGAGACACAGAATCTGAAACAGGCTCCAGGCTCCGAGCTGTCAGCACAGAGCCCGACGCGGGGCTCGAACTCATGGACCGCGAGATCATGACCCGAGCCGAAGTCGGCCGCCTAACCGACTGAGCCACCCAGGCGCCCCGACAATCTGATTTTTAAATCTCTGAGTTAGTTCAAATTCCTTCATTTTTGCTTATACAAAGCATAGGTCATATTGCTTGGAAAGTGCACGGATAGGTTAACACACTGAGAATACATGCACATGAATTACAGAAACATATAAATGCCCATACGGAGAAGGAACAGAAAAGACAGAAGTTCTGGAGTATATTTTCTATATAGCACTTCCTAAAACTACTATCACTGAGTCATAGCGTTTTTCTGGGTTCACAGCATCACGCCCTGGAGTTCTACCTAACTAGCTAATGAAGTCAACTGATGGACAGAGCCAGGATTGGGGCGATCTGAGTTTGGGGGCAGTTCCTCTGGTGACAAATAAGGCCGCTTTAGCCCCCAGGGTCCTAGAAAACGGAAATGCTCAGGTGGGGATTTCAGATGAAAGCTGGATCTAGGAGAGTCCAGGAGTGGGATTCCGAGGGTCCACCGCTTCTGAAGGTTATGTTGGGCTCAATAGCGTAAGTTTCCATCCGCCGCGTTCAATCTCTTTGATAGTGGCAAGCTATTTGTCTTCTGATCCATTTCCCACAAGTTAGCAGCTCACCACGGCTTTTTTTAGTGGTCAGGGGACTGATGGCAAAGCAAGAGGGAGGAAGAATCAGGATGCTTCTTAGCAGGTGTTTGCTGGAAGCCAAGCCACAGCTCGGGCTGGGCCGAGCGGTGCCCACGAAGCCCTGAGTCAGAAAAGTGGACCTTCTGAAGTTTATAGATGCTTCACAGGGCCAATGGCACAGAGAACTTACAAAAATGCATACACATCACAGGTTACCGTCAGAAGGAATGCTTGCATCTTATATATACACATGATATAATTTAGAAGTTCATTAGTGGAAATGAAAAACCAAGTTGTATTTCCATCTGGAAAGAGCTGGGGAGTGTTGATCCGTATCCAGGGCGTACAGGAGCAGGATGTGTCCTGCATTACTTATAATGCTGCCCTGATGTTACAGCCTAACTTCTGCATCTGAAGGTTTCCTTATATCTAAGTAAAATAATTCAGTATAACACAATTAGCCTTTCAAGGCGCTAGTGATAGTCTGCACTTTGAGAACCAAATAACGTCACCTGAGTAAGTCTACTTGCGGTAGCAAAATGTACATTTCTTCGGCATATCGGGCTGCACCATGTGAAGTTGCTAATATGCCTCTAAAGCTGCTTTATACGTGGAAACAAATTAAATCTGCCAATCGTAAAGAAATCGCATCAATATATGAGATGTTAACATATCCGATGCTTCTTTTTAAGTACTTTCTAAAGGCAGGCCTTAAGGAATAGATGATAAAGAATGAGAAGTTTGTTGCTTATTTTAGCCTTACCAAAGCCATTTATATTTACAAATGCCATTCTGAGTGGGCTCTAGAGTGAAAGTCGTGTTTTCATAGCGTGTTTAAAAACCAGCCTGCATCTACGGATAGGAATGGGCCATAATGCTGAGCGTTTCTGATCTGACATAGTAGTTTCTGGGGAAAAGAAACCTTTTTCCGTATTGGGCCTCAGAGAACAGACGCATTCAAAATTACATGCCAGGGAAGTCGCCATTTGTATAATCGATCCATTTAGCACGTTTTGAAACGTTTGCCGTATCAGAAGGCAAAATCCTTATAAATCTGGAACTGTAAATGTTTTTTGAAAATCCCATGTTTAATCCGTCATTGACATGATGCATTGAATTTGAATCTCCTTTAAAGGCGCATGACATCATGGCCCATGGGAGAGAGCTGAAATTAATCAAGGTAATTCTGTTGTATGACCTACTTTGGCATTTTCATCTGATGGAGCCAGGAAATGGGCTGGCTAATAGTCCATTTTGGAGTATTCTAAGATCTTAGCAATTCCATATTTAAGGAGGTTAATAGGATACTAATTGGGGCCCAGGTGAAAAGTTCACAAGACAAATGAACTCACCTGGATGTGAGGACTCCGCATAGCCCAGTGGCCTCCCCTTTGCAAGTGTTCTTCCTAAGGCTTCACCTTGGAACTCAGAGGGGAAAAAGCTCACACCTTGGGAGACTTGCCTAGCCAGCATTCTCTCTCCTGGCCCCTGGGTAACAATGGCTGGCCCAATGCCAGGGTCACGGGCCTCTAGCAAGGTCAGCATTCCGCTTCTTATGGAACGGAAGTAAAGGAAAAATTCCAAAGGAGGAAAATTCATATCGAAAATAAGGCTTATTCCAGGGCTCTTATGAACGTTTAGGAAAAGCACGTTTGGTGAAGATTTAAGAAGTCCCAATTAAAAAAAAAAAGAAAAAGAAAAAGAAAGAAAGAAAGAAAGAACTTCTCTTCATCACCTCTGCAGAAGTGAACTGAAACATTTGTTTTCAACCAACACGGAAATCCTAGCCTTGGGTCGTTATTATTGTCTAGCTAGTGGCTGTATTCATCAAGACCTAAAGGGAAGACATGATAATATTCTCTCTCAATTTTCTCCCCTGTAAATATTTGCAATAACTCCTGGGTGACTTGGGAAATTTATCAATAGAAAAGGCAGGTCTCTGAAACATTTTAGGCTCTCCTCATTGCCTCGTGACCGCTCTGACCATGCGAGACCATCCCAGTGCTGCCTCCAGAATGTTATCATTTCTCACTCTGTTTTCATTATAGTTTATCCGCAGTAACGTGCTGTGCTTTCCTTAATATTTGCTTTGCTTTTTACGTACAGAAAGAGTTAATAATTTTTCTACCATAAAGGCTTATGGCATGTCTTTCTGTCTCCCTCTCAGTGTGCAATTCATCTTCCAAGTTTCCAGAAGCGCCTGAGATTTTTAAAAACAGCTGTAATCTGCGGTCATTGATGGTGGAGTAGATTGTTTGCCAAACTATTACCATAACTGTCAACCGAAATCAGAAAAATAATCTCATTGTGCTGGACAGATGCGTTTCCTGCATTATTGATATAGTCACTCCAGAGTAATAGAGAAATATAAAGCATTGTTCTATTTACAAAAGGAGATTGGCCAAGTCCTTGAAAGTGAGCATGAGGGACAGGCACTTACAGGAAGTGAGATATAGTCAACTTGGTAAAAGTTATGTGTCAGGGCCACATGAGCTACCTAGTCAGCAGTAGGATCTGAGAGCTTCTCCTCCCCTTGCTTTCAGGCTAGTTTTGTGGTTTGCTCTCGAGAGTGTGAAAGAGCTTTCAGAACTGTTAGGTAGGGCCCTGCAGAATTTGTTGGGCATTCTTTACCCCAACAGTGTCCCTGAACATGCAACGTGTTCTAACAGGTTCACTATGCATCTCTGGGCATCCAGTGAGGCCCCCCAGACCACGACGTTACACGGTAATTGGATTTGTTTATTTCAAGCAGGCGATCCCAACATTCCGCGGGAGCAATGAGCTAAATCTACCTTATGCCTGCTGGCTGTGCGAGGAGGGTCCATCGTCTTAGAGGTTCAGCCACTGCTCCACCATCATCTAAGCTGTGAATAATGTAATGCTGAGTGATTCTATTTGTTGAGCACACGCACCGAGAAGTACCGGGCACTTCACATGTATTATCTCTAATCCACAGAACACGCCGACCAAGGTAGGGATATCTTTCTAAAATCTTCCATTTTACTGAGGAAGAAATCGATGTTCAAAGAGGTTCCATAGATGGCCCGAGGTCACCCACCACCTAAATAGTTGACCTGGAATTTGGACCCAGGCTTAACTTCAGAACATGGTTCTAGGAGATTATCTCCATTTTATTGAGATACAGGCAAAAATAAATTATGCATTGGAATTTTTGTCTCTATTCCAATGCACCTTCCTCAAATATTTAGAATCATACACAATCACACACACACACACACACACACACACACACACACACATTTTCCTTACAGGAAAAAAAAAAAAAAAGGTGATGCCATCATTTTCCTGTAATGCACTAAGGGGCATTTAACAAGATGGGTAAAGACCTCAGCACAAGTTCATAAACGGGGCCATCAGAAGCACCTAGACTCTGTTCTTAGTAAGATGGTTCTAGATAGTTCTGGGCAGAAGTTTATGAATGCTGACAGCTCCATCCTGAGTACAAGGCAGACAGCAAAGAAGTCTAAATTCTAACCCAGTCCGCTCAAATCCTCTATGGCTTACTTTCCTCTCTTTTCATAAAAATATATAATCCTGGGGCACCTGGGTGGCTCAGTTGCTTAAGGGTCTGACTTCGGCTCAGGTCATGATCTCCCGGTCCATGGGTTTGAGCCCTGCGTCGGGCTCTGTGCTGATGGCTCAGAGCCTGGATCTTGCTTCAGATTCTGTGTCTCCCTCTCTCCCTCTGCCCCTCCCCTGCTTGTGCTTTGTCTTCCTCTGTCTCAAAAATAAATCAACATTGAAAGAACTGGCTATCCTGAGTAAGACAGAGAAGCAGATCCCAGAAGTTTGAAAGGTAAGGAATGGGGACGGAGGAGCCATAAGTGGGAAAGAAATGAAATGGAGCCCAAAAAAGTCTTCTGTTAAAAGAAGTCAAACAAAGACGTTCCACACACATACACACACCACACGTACATATACTTAATTCATGTTCACATGAAGGAATCTTGCCTCCTTTCTCAAATAATCTCCTTAAAACAACCTATACAAGAAGGACTGATTATTTGACGTGGCCCATTTCCAAAAGGTAATGTTTCCCCCTGAATACACAAGAAAAATAAAAAAAAATTATACAGTTAAGCAATAAAATGATGTCTGCTATCTTTGTCCCTATTTGTTGTATCAATTATGTGGAAAGTATTTAATAATTATTAAAATCCCCAAAAACTTGTCCGTTTTTCATTTTGAGTGTGTCATTTTTTTCCCCGGTACTTGGAAGTTGTTATTAGTTGGCTATACATTTAGGGCTGTTCAGTTCCCTGGATTATTTTACCACTGTGAAAGACCTCTCTTTACCTCTAGTAGCGTTCTCTGTCTTAAAGTGCATTTTGTATGATGTTGATACAGTTTCATTGGTTTTCTTAAGCTCATTGATTGAAAGCTATATCTTAATTGTGCTCTTATCTTCAATCAGCATGTGTTTTTATATTTAAAGTGCTTCTTGTCAACAACATATAGATGGGTATTGCTTTTTTTTTTTAATCTGGTTGATGATCTCTGCTTTTCACTGAAGTATTTAATTTAATATAATAATTGATGTGTTTTTTGAGTCCCCTTATTTGTGTTTCCTTTATCCCATATGGTCTTTACCCTTTGATTGTCTTTTCCTGACTTCTTTGAGTTGGTCCTACGTTCCTTTTTACATTTATTTATTTATTTTTGAGACAGAGAGAGAGAGAGAGAGAGAGAGAGAGAGCACACAAGCAGAGGAGGGGAAGAGAGAGAGGAAGACAGAGAATCCGAAGCAGGCTTCAAGCTCTGAGATGTCCGCACAGAGCCCGATGCAGGGGGCTTGAACCCACAGACCGTGAGATCATGACCTGAGCCAAAGTCGGACGCTTAACCCGCTGAACCTCCCAGGCGCCCCACGTCCCACATTTCTTAATATATCATTTATCTTGTTGACTTGTTAGCTATTCTAGTGTTCTCTCCAGAGATTACAGTATTGGCTATAAGTCATGATGGTCTGCATTCAAATCACACTATGCTCTCTTATGTATAGTGTCAGTATCTTAGGAGAGTATCATTTAGCCCACCCTTTTTTTTATTAACTTTTTTTCTTGGATTTCAAGTAAAAACCTTATCAATTAGCTGTTCTTCACATTTATTTTGGATCACAAAAACCTTTTGAGAAACGGAGGAAAGTTCTGCATGCCCACTCATATACGTGCATACAGTCGCACACATTGTTCCTGCAACCGCAGGACGACTACGTCCACATGGAGGCCCAGGTCACGGACTGCTTCGTAGGGTGAAGTTCACCTTTCAGCCGGCACGAATCTGGAATCTGAAGCAGTTTGTTGATGGTACTTGAAACGCAGATCAGAAAGAATGGGAATGTCCTCAGAGGATGAGAGTTAACAAAGGATGGGAGTCAGGAGGAAACAGAAGGAAAAATACAGACTCAGGACCATTCTAGAATTTGTTTGTTAGTATTTTTGTAATGCCTTTCATGCACCTACCATGGGTCACAGAAGGTGCCAGTGTTTTAACAGGTTCTTTACAAAAAGGCATCTTGAAATCGTCTAACAAGCTAGGAGGTTTTGAATGTAAAAACTTTTGTAAATTGCACGTTTAAAAATTAAAAAATGAACAAGCTGGCTTCCAGATAGTTGAACTAACCTGCCTACAACTAGTCATACATATGCGGACCCAGCATTCACATTGCCCTCTCCCTGATTCCAAACTATCAGTCTTTCCTATACTCCAGATGGTCTGATGCATTTTCTATCATCCTGTTGCCTAAAAACACTTATTTTTGTTTGGAACAAATAGACAGCAATGGTACAAATATAATTCAGAACACCTTGGCAAAAGGGGTAACGTGATTCTCCTAAAGCAAGACTGGGAGGTGTGTTTTCCCATAAGCTGGTCCCCAAAACTTTTCTCCTATCCTAAGCGCTCGAAGCACTGAGAGAGCCCAGGTCAAGTCAGCAGAGCGATTACTGAATGGAATAAAGACAGATTGACTTCTCCTCTAGGTGGGGAGGGAGCTAATTGCTCTGCTTACAGGCACCATAAATTATTGCTTGGTACCTTCTCTGAAAACTAATGGCCAAGAACAGGAGGTCCATCTCATTTACAAACTTTGGCTTGTTCATCCAGAAATGTGGCCTCCTGCTGATATGCATATATAAAGGCACCGAGGTTTGGGTGTTTTCTGCTGACTTTACTCGATGGACTTGAGAAAAAACTGTGCGTGTCAAAATGTCTTCTTCATGTGAACTGGAAATAATATCTTCTAAGAGATAGCTAACATGTACAAAATAGTTAAAAATGTCTCCTTAAAAGAATTGCGATAGGAAAGACCCATTTGTCCGTATACAACTATTTTTGAAACATGGATCGGGACTCAAGGAAGTTACCCAAACAATTAAGAATTGATGCAATGAACCTTTGTATTTTAGTTTTGACCCAGGCTTTATAACTGCCTCCTAAACTCTGGAATACCCCGAGCCCGGGGTGTAGGCGTGTTTGTTTGTACACGCGCGCGCACACACACACACACACACACCCAGACACATATACTCTTGCACAGATACACCAACTGCAATAGCATTTTTAATTGAAAAGCATAAATTTGGACTGCTAAATCTATTAACGATTTGTTTTAATTAGGAACCCAGCTGCTTCCTGAGATTTTGCAGTCTGGGTTTCAGAACTTTTGCCATACTGAAAATGAGTCTCAAGTGGCTTGCTTCAGTCTTTCAGATCAGCATTTTTAAAGACTTGTTGGAAGGGGTAACCGCAAATGCTTCTCTGCTGTAAAATTACAGCTGCCTTTGTCCTTGGGTGAGGACGGGGCTGCTTTGTTGGTGTAGCCAGTGGCCTGCCCCTGACCTCTCGCTTGGGCATGTTAAGTCTAGCAGCCTGCCTGATCCCTTGATCACCTTGCTTTTAGACCTTGCCAACTTGGCTCACAGAGATGCAGCATCATGGTTGATTTTGAGGTCCTTACTTATCCCACTATCGGTAGGGGGAGCTGTTACTTAATTGAAATCTAAAGCATCAAAAATAATCTTTAAAAAAAATACTAGCTAAAAAGATAGCTTTATGCAAGTCAGTTCATGAAGTAGGGTCTGAGGAGAAACATTTTTTTTTACCTCTTTTCTGGTGTTCAGCTAATGCCAGCAACATCACTTGTTATTTGGGTAACGTTAAATGGAGTATAACACATTCTGTTCATCAGTGAGTATGGAAGGCGTTCATTAGTCTATTCATGCACTCGCTCATTTACTCATTTATTCATTTAATCCATATTGATTGCCTACGATGTAAAAACGCATGGGGCTGGGAATATGAAATTACTAAAAACACTACGTCTGTCTTTTAGCTTATAGTCTAATGGATGGAACACAAAAGCAGGAAAAAAAATACTGTAGCCTGTGACAAATGTTAATGGAGGTGTGCTTTGGGAACATGGGGCAAGAATTAGCAAGATCGGGATGGAGGGAAGTACCAGGAATGTGCTTATGAAATATTTGTTGCATACATACTGTTAAAATGGTGGGTGGATGGATGGATGGATGGATGGATAGATGGAGAGAAAAACGAGTTCGTGGAGAAGATCAGGCAGTCTAGTGAAAGTAGGGTGGAGAAAAGCTTAATAAAAGGACCTCATGGAATTGGAAACTATGAGAAGCTTGATATGGTCAGAGTAGCATACCATGGCAGGAAGCATAGCCACGAGGTGAAGCTCACAAGAGAAAAAGAAAACTCTTCAGGGATGGCTTTTTATGCCAAGTTAAGGCGCTTGGACTTGATTATCAAGAAGCCTCTAGATCAGAGGAGAGGTGAAGCCAGATGTATGTTACAAAACGGTCTTTGGGGCAATGATTTACATGGTGGATCGAAATATAAGACTAGAGTCAGAATAGACAAGTACAACTGAAGACATGTACATTAATGCCAAAATTATCTAGAGGTCTGAATACAAAATTGTGATAGATTGGAAAGATATTTAGAAACAAATCAGCAGGACTTAGCAGCTTCCGGAATGTGGGTCATTAGCACTGTTTAAGGGCAAAAAAAAAAAAATATTACATTCCTATATTCCTGCAGAAATTTGCAAAACATACTAGAGTATAAAGCTCAGGTTAGCCAGTGACGGGAGATGTATAAATACAATTCTGGATGGAATATGTAGAAATACTGCATTTGAATGTAAAGAGCCATTTATTAATTTATTCAAGTGTATTTATTTGTCACTCAATTGATCAAGAAATCAGTCTAGCATTGATAAAATGTCTATAGGAGTTGGTAAAGGCCAACCTGTGGGGCAAATCCTGTGCCCACCCTCTCCTGTCTGCTTTTGTGAATAAGGTTTATTGAGTAAAGTTTTATTGGGACACAACTGAGTTCATTTACATATTGTTTATGGCTGCTTTTATGACACACTGGCAGAGTTGAGTAGCTGCTACAGAGACTGGACCCCAAACACCTCAAGTACGTACTATCTCGCCTTTGAACAGTACGAGTTTGCTGATTCCTGAAATTGAGTAGCAGACAGCTCTGTCTGGAGGGAGTTGCAAAGCAGGAAAACCAAAGGGAAGAATGCATCAAAACTGGTGTGTTATTGTCCCTTTGCTTCTGGGCTCTTGGGTGAAATAAGAGACAAAATGGTCAAAAGTCCTTGGTAGAATAGTGATTCATTCAGTTGACTGGTGGATGTGAGTCGGGAAGTATTTCATGCATGTGACACCAAGAACCACGTGTAGGGACCTGGAGGTGACCTAGTTAAAGGGTCACTGGATCTTGTAGGTGTAAACCAAGATCTGGGCACCTCAAGGAGCAACCACAGGAGGGCAGCAAAGTCACATGACATTAAAAATACCTACTTGAGAGTAATAGTCCTCATTAGTGTATACATTGGCATCATGGGCATCGAGTTCCAATGGAAATGTCCCCAGCGTAACTATGCACGCCCAGTATTCTCTGGAGGATCCAAATTAAGAAACATTCAGCAATAAAACCAACCATGGAAAAGTAAGAAAGAACTTGGATTAAGACGAGATGTGTCAATAGAAGATCCTGATAATTTTTACTTTTAAATGTACATTTTGGCTCGGTCACTGAAAAACAACCTGAATTCATTGAAGCACCTCAGTCCGTCCTTTGGAAAAAACGAACAAACAGTGTCTTTTTATTTTTTTTTAATAATGAGCATTGAAGGATAGTATTTCATTCTTTTTTTTCCTTTTTTCCCCCACATTTATTTTTTCTGTAGTATATCTGTGTCAAACCTGTGCTAGAGAAAGGGGATATAACAAACACAAGAATGAAGGAATGGGGTAGTTATTTTATGATTTTAAAATTGTAGCCACACAAAGAGTAATAACCATCCCTGAAAAAGAAAGCATCATTTAAAATTTTAAGTTAGTTTTCCTTTCTCTTCGCTTACCCTAATGGTGACCAAATATCAAATCATTTCTCAATTCTGAAGAGTAGACAAACGTCTTCAAAATCTTGGGTTTGGCGACTAGAACCTCTTAATTTTAATGGAGACAAATGTTCCTGTTCTGTTCTGGTTTGTAGCTCTTGTTTAAGAATTCCTTTTTAAAAAATTGGTTTTAAAATAAATGTGTAGTAAATGTTTCGGTAAACTTTGAAGTCATTAGAATACTAACATTTATATTACAGCTGCACAAGTCATTTCTTGACTGGGATCTCCACTATTGACCTTTTTCTGATTAACTCTTGTCACTGGGAGGTGCCTCTTGTTTGCATGTGGTACCTCTATAATAAATGTTTGCTGAAAAGACGTTTTTTTAGATCCCTGATATTTTGAGGGCAAGTTAATAAGTATTTGCACCTTCTTGACCAGGGTCAATTTTAACCAGATCTTGCCAACTGAAGTGAAATGATAGCTTCACAATTGTAACATTTACAAATGTGAACCTTTTTTCTTTGATTATTCCAATAGTTAAAACCTTAGATTTGGCGAACGAGAAGGAATTTGAGTAAAAAGAATTAACTTAGTAAAATAATGGATGTGTGTGTGTGTGTGTGTGAGAGAGAGAGAGAGAGAGAGAGAGAGAAAGAGAGAGAGGGAGAGAGAGATATAGGTGGTGGTACGGTAGGGGGGGAATCTCAGCTTTGGGATAGCCATAAAAAGATGTAAGATGTAGGCATGTATTTGTATGTATTTATAACTCTCGTTTGTTGACCATAGTCCATGTAATCTCTTGGAAAAAAAAAGTTTTGGAGAAAATAGGACACTTGAATGCTAAATGCAGCTAACTCCGTCTTACCCTGTTTCGCTTTAAATAATTTCTCCAGTGTAGCAAGGTTTTCTCATCGTGAATCCTCCGAGATCTGCTTATAGGGTGTTCTGTCAGCCTTGCAGGGAGAAGGACTCCCAGTTTAGGCATGATCTCTTACCAACCCACAGCGTGTAGATTAAAAACACCATCTGGTGGGGTGCCTGGGTGGCTCAGTCGGTTAAGCATCCGACTTCGGCTCAGGTCATGATCTCGCGGTTTGTGAGTTCCAGCCCCGCGTTGCGCTCTGTGCTGACAGCTCAGAGCCTGGAACCTGCTTCAGATTCTGTGTCTCTCTCTGTCTCTGCTTTCCCCCCCACTCACACTCTGTCTCTCTCTCCTTCAAAAATAAGCATTAAAGTTTTTTTTACAAACCCCACAATTTGGCATTTAGTGAGATAAAAATGGGATATTTGGATTTCCCCTAACCAAGTCACAAGTAGAAGAGTCCCTAAAGCTGAATAAGTAGAAAGCAGCCTGGATCAACAAGTGGGAGATAGACAATTTGAGCCACACATCCCCAGGTTTCAAAGAGACATGCTCAGAGCACAGAACACATGGCTGGGTGACCCTTAAAGAAGTCAGTTTATCAACATGCAGGACGATATAGGTGATTTTCCCGATTCCCTGAAATCTCGGTTTTCCCAAATTCATTCTTCCGTGAAAGACATATTAGAATTATCGTCATTTTTTTTTTTCTAATTCCAGACAGAAACAAAAATCAGATGAAGAAGTGAAAAAAAGAAAGGAAAAGAGAGAGAATATTTTTCAGGGACGCTTGTGAGCTCTGTACTTAGTTCACCATCCAGATGTTCCTTGAGCCTCTTTGCATTGGAATGTGTTTTAGAATGAAAGCAAAGGCTCCTGGGGCGCCTGCGTGGCTCAGTCTGTTGAGCCTTTGACTTCGGCTCAGCTCATGATCTCGCGGTTAGTGAGGTCGAGCCCCGCGTCATGCTCTGTGCTGACCGCTCAGAGCCTGGAGCCTGTTTCAGATTCTGTGTCCCCCTCTCTCTCCGCCCCACCCCTGCTTGTGCTCTGTTTCTCTCTGTCTTTCAAAAATGAATAAACATATATAAAAAAAAAAACCAAAGGCTCTTGGTTTTGAGAGGCTTACACTTTAAATAAAAAATATATAGTGTCATTTCATTGCATGGTGATATGTGGCATCTGGACTTCAAAATGTCCTGGAACTTTGCATTAGAAAAAGAAAAAAAAAGATACATTTATTAGGAAAATACTCTATTTTCTTAGCAGTTGGTCAGCATATATTTGTCCTTACATTGCAAATAAAGATACAATCTGTATGTCTTTATATAACTGGAAGAATAAAACCACACCACCCAAAACTGGTACATAAAAAGACCTTATTTAACATGTTAATTAGACCCTTGGTTCAAAAGCTTTAGCCAGTTATTTATGTTGCTAAGGAAACAATTAATAGGAGGCATGCAGTTTTTAAAAATGAATTTTAGTTGCATTAGGTTAAGTTGAAAATAAAACTTCTGTTGGTATTTTGATTAGGATTCAATTACAATTATTTTATGGTATACAGAGATTTGACAATTCACAATAGTGTCTTTCCGGTTGAAGACCAACTATTTCTTCTCATTTATTTATGTCCCCTTTGAACTCCTTAGAAGAAGTGTAGAGCTTTCTCAGAAAGCTTTCTTTTATATATATATATAATATTTACCTTATATAGGTAACATATAATTAATAACATGTCACATATCTGACATAACTTTCTGTTCTGTGGATTTTTTTATATTTTATTTTTTTAACATTTATTAATTTTTTTGAGAGACAGAGACAGAGTGAGAGTGGGGGAGGAGCAGAGAGAGAGGGAGACAAAATCTGAAGCAGGCTGCAGACTCTGAGCCATCAGCACAGAGCCCGATGTGGGGCTTGAACTCACCAACCGTGAGATCATGACCTGAGCGGAGTCGGACGCTTAACCGACTGAGCCACCCGGGCGCCCCAGTTCTGTGGATGTTAATGTATCCATGGTTTAGTGTAATCACCACCATAATCGAGACACATAAAGGTTGACATATGAAACATTTCCATCATTTCAGAATTGTTTATTTATTTCTTAGATTATTTTTATTTCTATTGTAATTTTTTACTTCTTTGTAGAGGTTTTTGCTTGGTTATTTTTATGAAGCTCACAAAAATGCATTTGATAATTATTGCAATATTTTTGAAAGGAGAATAGTATGAGGCTTGACTAACTAAAGATACAATAAAGTATTTTATATGTGTACCGTAAGTACACCAATTTGGCAGTGAGGGCAAAGAATATACAGCTTGAAAGAATAGAATGGAGAGTCCAGAAATGTATCTAATTCTACACGGGAGTTTAGTAGTTCATAAAACTAACATTTCAAATTGGTGTGAGGAAATGCATTTGTCCGTGAAAACAGGTCCTTTCTAAGCATGATACATGGTTCAAAAATGGAAAGATAAGCACATAAAATTTAGAAATTTTTGATGGCTAATGTCACAAATAAGGTAAAAATACAAATAGAAAACTGAATATGACATATGGAAAACTAGTTTCATCAATATACAAAGAGCTTCTTACACACAGGTGTAAAAGGCAAAAAAAAAAAAAAAAATATATATATATATATATATATATATATATATATATATATATATAAAACTGGGCAAAAGATTCCAGAAGGCAATCCTCAGGGGGGAAAAAAATGTTCCTTTCCCTGAACAAAGAGAAAAATGCCAGCCTTGTTAATGTTGAAAAAACATAAAATATAACAAAATTATATAGCATTTTTCTCCATTAGATTGTCGATCTTTTTTTAACGTTTATTTATTTATTTTGAGAGAGAGAGAGAGAGAGAGACCATGCATGCACATGAGCTCATGAATGAGCAGAGGAGGGGAAGAGAGCGAAGGAAGGAGAGGATTGCAAGCAGGATCTGGGCTCTGCCCTGTTAGCCCAGAGCCCCATGTGGGGCTTGATCTCGAGAACCGGGATATCATGACCCGAGTCAAAATCAAGATTTGGACACTTCACCGACCGAGTCACCTGGGTGTCCTTATACTCATGTTAATGGATATATGAAGGGATGGGCACTTTATTTTTGTGAAAGTACGAAGTGCAGTAGAATTTGGACAATTTCACATACTTTTAGAAACAGAAATTAAAATGATCTTACAGACACATTCGCACAAGTATCAAGTGAGTTATACATACACGTTTTCATTGGAGTACTGTTTGAAAAATCTAGGAAAGACGGTTGTTTTGTACATGCATATGAGACCACTTAAACATATGATAATAGAAAACTATGCTTTCATTGAAGTATTCCTTAAGTGTATGCAGGCACGGGTTTAGAATGCTATCCAGCATGTACTGATAAGGGAATACAGCAAGTTGCAGAGTAGTAGGTGTGTTATAATTCTACTTGTGTTTGATATACGTATCTGTGTGGCTGCCAAGGTCTAGGTGTGAGGTGGAGAGTGTGGTTACAAAAGGATAGCGTGAATGTGTCTTCTGGAGTGATGGGATTGTTTTGTATGTCAGCTGTTATGCATCCTGATTACGGAGGTGACTGCACAAATCTATCGATAACTTAAAATCCTTAGAACGGAAAGTTATGTCCGATAAATGGCAGACGAGGTAGCTGTAGGCTCTCGCTCCTCCATGGAAACACTATCTAAACAAGTAGAAATGAACGGAAATAACTTTATAGAAGGTATGGAAATTATCAAAGAGCTATAGCAACCAAGCAAACACCCAATGGGAGGAAACGGCCACATTCAAAATGGTAGGAGATTCCATGGTGTCTTTACTTCTTGCCCCGTCCCCAAACTGGCATGGTGTGGCATAGTGTAGGAGGAGCCGCAGTCTATACCCCCATTACTTCTGCAAATCTGAAGGAGACGAGTGGACGTGTTCTAAATTTGCAATGTTCTGAACTATCTGCAGGCTGCTTGAGGGATTGATCTCTATATCAACTAACTTGAAGGGTACATGACCAAAAGTGCCTTGGATTTCAGGCTAGAAAAGGATGCTAGAAACAGCATAAAACTGTAAGGAGATTACAGATCTACAAATGCCTGGAGGCCAGGTATCAAAACCAGAGGAATTCAACAGAACAACTAAGGCTCCAAGAAGTAAGAGTGAGACTCTAAGGAAAATGTAAGTACTTAAAAATAATCATGTACACTGGGAAATTAGGGTGGGAAAACACTGCATACATGCGAGGGAAGACACAGACCCAGTAAAGGCCTCAGAAGAACTTAAGCTTTCATTTAAGGCTGACTAGTAAATTCTTCCCCTGCACAGAAGTAGCCTGTAAAGACCGAAAATGATGGCAGTTTTTCCAAATGCCCAATTTTTAAGAAAAAAATCACAAGGCATACAAAGAAACAAGGAAACATGGCCCATTCAAAATATCAAAATAAATCTCAACAAGAAACACAGCTGTGAAGAAACACAGCTGTCAGACTTATTAGACAAAGACTTTAAAACAACCATCTTAAAAATGCTTAAAAAGCTAAAAAAATAGTATGGAAAAAAAAAACTAAAGGAAATCAGAAAAAACAATATATGCACAAAATGTGAATATTGTCAGAAAGATAGAAGTTATTCAAAGAAGAATGACATCTTGGAGAGGAAAAATACAACAAGTCAATTTAAAAATTCACTAATGAAGTTCAGTGGACTCAAACAGGCAGGGGAAAGAAATTAGCAACTTAAAGAAATGTGAGATTATGAAGTCTAAGAACCAAAAAGATAAAAGAATGAAGAAAAATGAACAGAACCTAGGGACTTGAGGGACATTATCAAGAAGACCATTATACGAATTACGGGAGTCCCAGAAGGAGAAGAGAGAGGCAGAGAGCTTATCCGAAGAAATAATGGCCAAAAACTTCCTAAATTTGTTGAAGGACATGGATATATACAAACACAAGAAGCTCAACTAACTCCAAGTAGGAAAAATCCAAAGAGGCCCACACCATACGTTAAATCAAACTGTCCAAAGCCCGAGACAAAGGGAGAATCTTCAAAGCAGCAAGAGAAAAGCAACTTGTCATGTACAAGAGATCATCAATAAGATTTTCAGATTTCTCAACAGGCCAGAAAACAGTGGAATGATATATTCAAAATGCTAAAACAAAACTCCAAACCACGCCAACCAAGAATTCTGCATTGGGAAAATTGTCCTTCAAAAATGGAGCAGAAATTAAAATATCACCCTATAAATAAAAACTGAGAGAGTTTATTACCATGAGACTGACCCCACAAGAAATGCTAAAGGGAGTCCTTCAACTTAAAATGAAAGGATGCTTGATAGTAACTCAAAACCATATGAAAATATATTTCTCCAGTAAAAACAGATACATAGGTGAATGTAAAAATCCCTATTATAATATTGGTTTAAACTCCACCTTTTAGTCTTTTGCAGTACTTAAAAGACAAAAGCATAAAGCATTTTTGCCTATGTTAATGAATACAAAATTTAGAAAGCTATAACTTGTGACATGAATAACACAAATAACATAAAATTGGGTGGAGTGAAGCTACGCATGAGTAGAGTTTTTGTATGCAATTCAGGTTAAGATTTAAGTTTACTATAGACTGTTAAAATTTTAAGATGGTATATATAATCTTCATGGTAACCACAGAGAAAATATTTATAGAATTTATACAAAAGGAAATGAGAAGAGAATGATAATGTGTCACCAAGAAAATTCAACTAAACGCATAGGGTAGCAGGAAGGGAGAAAAAATGAGGAACAAATTAAGCTGTAAGACATTCAGAAAACAAATAACAAAATGGCAATAGCAAGTCCTTCCCTACCAATAGTTACTTTAAATATGAATGGATCAAACTCCCCAGTCAAAAGACATAGACCGGCAGCATGGAATAAAAAAGACAAGATCCAACAACATACTGTCTACAGGACACTCATGGAGATCTAAGGACATGGCATATGTTGAAAGTGAAGAGTTGAAAAAAGATAGTCCATGCACACAGTGACTAAACGGAAGCAAGAGTGACCATAGTAATTTGAGACAAAGTAGACTACATCAAACACTGTTACAAGACTCAAAGAAGTAGGTTATATAATGACAAAAGGATCAATTCGCCAAGAAGATATAACAATTATAAACATACAGGTACCAGACATCAGAGTTTCTAAACATATGAAGCCAACAGTTGTAGAATTGAAGGGAGAGATAGACAGTTTTACAACAGTAGCAGGAGATGGTCAATATCCCACTTCTAATAACGGATAGTGCATCTAGACGGAAGATCAATAAGGAAATGATGACTTCAACAACATTATAATTATACACCAATTGGACCTAACATGTACATACAGAGTACTTCATGCAAAAGCAGCGAAATATACATTCTGAAGTGCACAAGGCAAGGATACGGAGAAACTGATTACCTTGGACGCTGTTGGTGGGAGGTAAAATGGTGCGGCCGCTATGAAAAACAATAGGGTGTTTCCTCAAAAAATTAAAACTAGCATTAGCATATCATCGAACAATTCCACTTGAGGGTATACACGCAGAAGAACTGAAAGGAAGGACTCAAAGACGTATTTGGACATCCATGTTTACAGCCACATTATTCACACTGGTGAAAAATGTGGAAGCAACCCAGGCGTTTACCAGAAGATGAGTGGATGAACAAAGTATGGTATATACCTACAAAGGAATATTATTCAGCCTTAAATAGAAAAGAAATTTTGATACATGTTTTAACATGGATGAACCTTGAAGACATCATGCTAAGACATTTTGCCAGTGACAAAAGGAGAGATACTGTATGATCTCCCTTATATGAGGTATATAGAACAGTCAAATTCATAGACAGAAAATAGAATGGTGCTTACCAGGAGCTGGGTGGGGGAGGGAATGGAGGGTTAATATTTAATGGATATGGAGTTTTAGTTTTGGAAGATGAGAAATGGGATAGAGACGGATGGAGGTGATGGTTGTACAACATTGTGAATATACTTAATGCCACGGTTCTATATGCTTAAAAATGGTTAAAATGATAAATTTCATGTTCTCTATATTACCAAAATAAATAAAGCAAAAACATCATAGACCTATACAGCGCAAAAGGTCAATTGTACTTTAGGATCCAAACAAAAAAACACATTTTTATATACACATTTTCAAGAAGTAAAAGCAAATAATAATCTATCATTAGTGGTTATATCTTTGGAACAGAAAAATGGGCTTGGAGTGCGCTTGCACATTGTCAGTGTTCATTATTAATCTTGCTTCTTTATTTTTAAAATCATGAACATATTTCATTTCAGAATAAAAAAATACTTATCAAAACCTCCCTTCTTCACTTAAAAAAAAAGTGGTATAATGTGTCCTATTCTTATTTGCACTGGGCTCAAAAGGAACTCAGTTTGAACTTTATTATGGGACGCTGCCTTACAAATGATTACTTCCCTTGCACTTAGAAAAACATTTATTTTCTTCCTTATGAGTTTAGAGTAGACATTATGCTTGCCATGCAAGCGTATGAGACGTATGGCATTGGTGTGTGTGTGCGTGTGTGTGTGTGGGCACGCGCGTGCACGTGTGCACGTTCGTACGCACATTTGTATGCATCTATGGAAGCCGACAGTTACTTACTAGAAATTGGAATTTTAAAGGGGTATGTCTGCCATTGACTTTAGAACACCTCAAAGAACAGGGCATAGATTTCCAACTCCAGTGTCTCCTCCAGAACTTAAAATAAATCCCAAGCTTTCGTAACTTTTCTCCGTGTCTTTGCCTTCTAACCACAGTGTGTTCTATCACGGCCCCCAAGGTAGTGTTTTGGACTAAAAAGCTCAGACTTGAGCAGAGGTATGGATGCGAAACCGGTAGTAGACCTTGGGGTGAGGCTAGCTGCTGGATGGGATTTCATCAAAGACCGACTGAAGTGTGCTTTGCAGAAGATATACTAGAAGCTCCCAGGACAATCTGTCCAGGAATGCATTTGTAACGCACCTCGATAATAGGGTAGTAGTCTGGATTTAGGTGTATGGTACATGTTGGAGACGCGAGAAGCAATATCATTGGAAAGTATTGATGGTTTTCTTGTGCATGGCGGATCAGCTGATGACAGCGTGACCAAGTTCAGTAAGAAACAAAGCTGTATCCAGTTAAGAGAAGGGCCTCATGATGGTTTGGGATAATAAGACATGCCTTCTGTGCTAGATTTTTTTTCCATTTTACCTGCTGGGCTGCAGAATCGTTGTTCCCCATGGTCCTATCCAACAAGGCAGACCTACTTCCTTGCGGAAATAGAGACTATCTGGACAAACCCCCTGCCATGGTGACCGGCATCCATGAGCCACATACTCTGACTGCAGTGGTAAGAGCCTTGACTCTTTATTCTTTCTTTTTAAGGCTGGATTCCTGTCTCCTTTTCCTCCCTAATGGGTCTGAACATAGCCATGACGTGTCATTAAGGCTTTCAATGGTTTTACTCATACTATGTGAGTCTTGTTCTTTGCAGTTAGGAGGTGGGGACACGCCCCTCGATTCTACCTTTGGAATAAGACAATTAATCCTTAACTAATAGAAAGCTCAGAAATTAACTTTCACCCCATTATCATAGAAACAGGGCATCCTTGAGGACAAGAGAGTGAGGTTCGGAACCGGGATGTGGCATACATCTGTGTTTCTTGTAGTTTTAATCACTTTTGAGGATTCCCTTTCCCCTGACTGCTAACCACCTTACATCACATCCACTTTTACACCAGGAGTGGACGCCTGGCACAGTCTGGACAATCATACCGACCTCATATTTTGAACACAGTATTATAATTATATGTGGTCGTTTTTTTAAAGAAACAACAGCAACAACAACAACAAAAGCGCTTTCTATGTGCCAGGTAGTGTGGTAAGCATTTTACAAATGTTAACTAATTTGATGTTAAAAATAACAGAAAATGATTCCTGACCCAGGCAGGACGGGGAACTGCATAATGATTGTGGACAGGACTGAAAAGGCAAACAAAGGATAAGAGGTACCCACAGATCAGCGATGGCTGGTAGCTTATAAGGGACAAGAAAGAAAATAAGGCCAGTAGAGCCTTCTGGGCCCGGGAAGACGGACTCTTCTTTGGAAATTGTTCCTGGAGAGATACAACCACTCCCACGATGTGGCCCGCAGCAGGAAGGATGCAAGGAACATATATCACAATCCCCGTCTCCTCTTGCTTGCCAGGCTTCTTCCAGGGCTTTCCATTGGTTAAGCCCAACCGGAAACCATACGCTAAGTAGCCGGGGTGACGTAGTCTATAAGAGTCAGCTTCCCCGGACTACAAAACTAGGCAGCCACGGGGTCTGGAACGAATGGCAAATGGAAAATAGCCATCACGCACCTCCAATCATTTTAGGAATTAAGCGGAGGACAAACTAGCAAAACAATAGAGTGAATACTAATGCTATTATCCTCTCCCTGACTTACCAACCCGTGTCCTCCGTGACCCTGTGAGCTATGGAAACCATAAACTGTCTGTAACGATGAGGGCTCTAGGTGCCAGGATTCGACAGAGTATCCCAACAGCCGGGGCCGCCAGCTGCTTGGGCAAAGATTTTACTTTACCCCTACTCTTTGCCAGATAATTCTGGGGTGAATCTCCTACCCCCACTCACACCAATCCCGCTTGTGACATTGACACTTAAGAAACACAGGGTTGTTTATATTAGGGTGGAGAGCTCATACTATCAATTTGCACATTAGGGAGACCAGTTACTGCCCTTTTCTATCAGGATCTATTGAGTGGCAGCTGGAGAGATATCCGCTGCTAAAAAAAAATAAAACAAAAAAGGAGAGAGAGAAAAAAATAAAAAAAAATACTTAGCTGTCTGATGAAATGTTTTAAATGCATAGGGTTCACCTTGGGGTTGGCTGCTGTTCAGATTTTATCCATTAATAACACACAGGGCTGCCTCCGTACTCTCCAGGGCTGATAGGAAAAATAGTACTACTTACAGGTCCTTGATTTGCCTGAGGGAGGATTTTCCAAATGCAGGTTGTTACCTCCTGTACACACGCATGTACGTATGTTCAGCACGCCAAGTTCACATGCCTGCAATGGCACTTCCTGGAAAAAAAAAAATGTTCTCTTTTTTTAAATCAGATTACGCATAAGAGGATTTTTCCATTCCAGGACATTTTTTTTTCTGATAGGATAATTTTTCAGAAGGTGATGCATGTGTCAATGTTTGTCTAACCCTATGTTTTACCCTCACACACAGAGCTCCATTAACATCTTCACTCATTTCAAGTTAGTGGATATCATGTTTAGAAACGGATGGGGAAGGGAAACACTGAAACTGTGATCCTTTTTCAGTTTTTGCCCTGCTGGAACTTAACCTGATCGTTGACTCTAAAAGTGAAAAATTAGAATTGCTACAAGAAGGCAACATAAATGTATTGCCTTGAGCTGCCGACTGGCAGTTATGTTCTTAACAGACTGCTGTAAGTATTGCCTCTCACTCTTTTTAATTTTTTTAAATGTTTATTTATTTTTCAGAGAGAGAGAGAGATACAGAGTGCAAGTGGGGGAAGGGCAGAGAGAGAGAGAGGGAGACACAGAATCTGAGGCAGGCTGCAGGATCTGAGCTGTCAGCACAGAGGTCGATGTAGGGCTCGAACCCAGGAACCATTAGATCATGACCCAAGCTGAAGTCAGATGCTTAACCGACTGAGCCACCCAGGCACGTGCCTCTCTTTCTTGGAGGACACTTACAGAAAGATGTTTAAAAAAGAAAAAAAAAAGCCCCTAGGTGATTCGGTTTCTGCCATAGGTCAGTCTTTCGGTGCAGCTAATGAAGACTTTGGCATCACTTTTGCTACGGAAGGATTCTATGAGCAATCCTTGAACATTGATTATGGACTTATCCAAATTGTGTTGTATTACCTTCCCTCTTCCAGTGTAAACCGAACAGCCATTTGCTATGGAGAAGAGTTATTTAAACGTTATTTCAGATGATGAGTCTTTAGCGTGTGAAAGCATGTAAAGATGGGGAATACTTATATGAAGGAGAGAGATGATCAGTGCATTATTTTCTGAAGAGTTTTGCTAAACAATCGCATTTAAAGCAAGAAAGGAATGACTTTAGCACTCAGTGAGTGAGAAGTGATTTGCTAATTTTTCTTCGTATCCAAAATTCAACTGCTTCAAATTGACCAAGAACCGTTCAATCAAGTCATTGTATACTGAACAGTTACCTAAACCAATCTATGGACTCTACTGGTGTTCAGGTCTCAAATTATGCAAAGAGTTGCCCACATCCCCATCCCTGGAAATAGAATTGATCCTCTCAGGGAAGTTATATCAGATACTAAAGCAATTGTCAACCTTGGATTATCCATATTGGATTAAGCATTTTATTTCATATTACCTACTCTAAAATGTTAGCCTCAAACTCAATTGCCCCATTTTTTTTTTTCCCACGGAGCGTTCGCTGAATTAGCACAGGCTAGAAAACGTTGAGTCTGCAGCGAAAATTACTGTTGAGTCAAGGCTTAATACTACTTATTCACTAATTAGCTAAACCCTGTAAATATACTAAAAGACCATGATGGCTCAGAAATGTTTCTACACATATGGCATGTTTATTTTTAGATGTTTGTTGTATTTTTTTCTTCCTTATAACTTGCCGTAGAAGTGACATTGAATTCTTGGCTTTGACACGAACTGTGTGACCTTGGGCAAAACACTTCGCCTTTTTAGGTAGCGGGTTTTTAAATCTGTACAGGGCAGATAGTAAACCCTTTACGGTGCTCATGTGAGGACTGAGAGATCTAAAATATATTTCTTCTTTTTTCAAAAGCTTTTGGTAAAATGTCATAGAAGACTATGTTTATGGTGCGAACGAAAATGATCACACTAAGAAGGAAATAGACTGAGGGCAAAATTTTATTTCTCCAGCCAGTCTTCCTATTTAATTGTTAATTTGCACCATCAAAAAGGTCACAAAAGGCATAACCGCAACGTGAATATCATGAGAGCCAGGGTAGAAGGACAGGGGCCAGGTGGAGAAATGATGGTAATGCAATTTAAATCAAAGAAAGTCAGAGATAGGAGTAACGGAAGATGATGGCCGCAGCCCAGCGACAGTGTCCTTATTATAGCACAAAACAAGACGGCAGAAAACAAATGGTCTCTATGTGGAAATTGCATGCTCAGAATAACCTGACGATGACGCCTACCCTCCAAAATCAACTAAAACAAGCAACCAAAGAAACCAAACAACTCCCCACTTCACATCTCTCACTCTCCTAGCACAACCCGTCACGACGTGAGACCCCTAGAAGGGGTCCAAACCCTAGAAGGCCCCATGGATTTTTCAGGGCGTCCAAAAAATTGGTGGAGATACACCGAAGATGAAAGCTAGTGAAGAGAACCCCGGGCTGTTCCTAAACTACCCAAACAACGTAAGTCTGACCCTAAGTCAGAAAAAGTATCCAAGTGGGTCTTGGGGTGGCATATAGGGAAGGGTTTTTAATGCATGTGTAAACAAAAGTGGCAGGCCCAGTTTAACAGGGAAGGCAGGGGCAATCGTGGCAATGCATAGACGATAGGAGGAAAAAAGATAAAAAGGGGAGAGAAGCACTCTTTGGCAGTAGGTAGTAAAGAAGAAAGTATGTGGGTGTTTGGGGATGGTTCATTCAGCGTCCTGAAAGTCAAAAGAGAACTTTATTATTATTTTCTTTTCATGTTTATTGACTGTTGAGAAAGAGAGAGAAAGAGAGAAAAAGCGTGAGCAGGGGAGGGGCAGAGAGAGAGAGACACACACACACACACACACACACACACACACACACAGAATCTGAAGCAGGGTCCAGGCTCTGAGCTGTCAGCACAGAGCCTGATGCGGGGCTCGAACTCACAAACCATGAGATCATGACCTGAGCCGAAGTCAGATGCTCAATCGGCTGAGCCACCCAGGCTCACCCCTAAAAGAGAATTTTACATGAGAAGCTTACAACTCCCCTCTCGTTCCAAAACGAATTCACAAATAAATAGATAAAAAGACTGGCCAACATACCTGGACTTTGCTATGTTGATAGATGAGAATTCTATTAAACCAGGAATCCTAGAAAACCCCTCAATATCAGAAAATTAAACAAATGGAAAGTCAAGTCCATACAAAAGCTATGATTACAGAAGATCGGGAAACAAAATCTCATACATACTAAATGATGAGAAGTCCTCCTGGAAATGAGCCATGAAACAGAAGACACTTCAAAGTTAATATTTCAAACAATTAAAGAGACCCAAACAAGCAATAAATATACAACAAGCAAATTCGAGCCAGAAACTCTGAAAGTCAAAACCAACGTCTTGGCCCCCAAGACTGGAAGAAATGAAAAGGTAATTGATTTAACGCAGGAGAAAAAAATGAAAGAGAGGGACAGAATTGTCTCCCAAATGAATAAATATTGCAAGGTGCATGAAGAATAGACACAAATGGTAATTTAATAAAGGTCATTGAAGAAAGACAGAAAAACAAATAAAAGGGAAATTAAAGGGCCAGAGAGAAAACAGCGAAAAGGAGAGAGAAGCACAGAAGGAAAGGTATTTATTAAATCAGAATCTCTAAAGGAAAAAAAAAAGAAAAAACAAACAAACAAACAAACAAACAAACAAAGGGCTGGAGTTAATATTTAACCCAAGGAAAATTTCCAGAAAGAGAGAGAGAGAGAGAAAAAAAACTTGAAAATTACTAAAATAATTCAATTCATATATTTAAACAAACAAAATTTTCTAAATTAATCCAAGATAAATCATTTGTATAGCTTTGGTATTTGAAGGACCAATTGATTGTACCTAAAACCCTTCATTCACTCATTTTTGTAACTGATTTTTTTTTTAAACTGAGGAGTTTGTGGTTTTATTTTGTTAAATATTGTTCCATAATCATCTTACTTTGTGTATGAGTACAGAAAAGTCTAATGACTGCCTAATCTTCTTGTGTATGTTAGTTATTTGATCTTTTTGCCTCGAATCCTTGAACGCGTTTCATGTACCTTTAAAATTTAATAGTTTTAGTTCTTGAGATTGATTATTTTGGGATTTGATAATCATACTAGTCTCCAGTGAAAATAGAGATATTAACTGAACTTACACATCTAAAAATAATGACCTTCTTAAAATAAATATACTACATATCAGAATCTATGGAGTGCATTTAAAGCAGTAATTAGAGGAAACGTTATGATAGTAACATCTCTACTAGAAAAATTAGAGGATGAAAATCAGTGAATTAAATTGTCACCTCAAAGGCTAGAAGAAGAACAAAATACATTTTTAAAAATGCAGAAGAAAAGAATTAATAAAGCAGAAATGGATGAGATCAAGAATAGAAAAATGATAGACATAATTGATTAATTTAAATTCTGATTTTTTTAGAACAGCTAACAAAATAGACACATCGCTAGCTAAGCTCATCCCCCCAAAAAGGGACCTCTAAAATTAGAAATAACAAGGGTAACACAACCACAGGAACAGAACAACATTTAAAATCCTAAGAGAATCCCTTGCAGATTTCTATGCAAAGTAACAGGAACACCTCGGTAAAAAGAATAACTTCTTAAGGAAATACATTTGAGTGACACTGGCCGCATTGCAAGCAGAAAACTTGAAAAGACCAATTTTCGTTGAAGGAATAGAAACGGCTGCTAAGGAAATGTGATCCCAAAAGCACTGGGCCCGGATAACTTCATGGGGGTTCTACAATATCTTCAAAGGCCAGGGATAGCCCTCTAAGTTACCTCAGAGCCACTGAAGAAGAAGGAAAACTTCCTGAATTCTTTTATAAAGCAACAGAAAACCAAGATCAATATTTCCCACGTAGGGCAAAGTGAACATATGATAGAAAATACTGGCACACAGAATACAGTGCAAATTGAAGATAAGAACACACATGTCCAAATGAGATCTATTCCAGAGACCTGGTCAGCTCTTCCCCTCCCCACCCCCCGGCCTCCCCCACCCATGATCCTCTCCCTCCTCCTGGCTGGGGCTCCCAGCAGCTTCACACCTCACTCTTGCTTACTGTAGTTTCCAGTCACTTTGGTCAAGAGTGTCTGAATTTATTGGTCACATGACTTTATAAGGTCACCAAAATGGGGGGGGAAATGAATGTTGAGTGCACTTTGAGTGAGGGCAAGGCTCAAGTGGACTCAATTTAATATTTAAAATGCACTTCCGGGGGCACCTGGGTGGCTCAGTTGGTTGAGCACCCGACTTTGGCCCAGAACATGATCTTGTGGTTCGTGGGTTCGAGCCCCAAGGTGGGCCCGGTGCTGACAGCTCAGAGCCTGGAGCCCACAGCTCAGAGCCTGGAGCCTGCTTCAGATTCTGTGTCTCCCTCTCTCCCTCTGCCCCTCCCCAGCTGTGCTCTCTCTCTCTCTCTCTCTCTCTCTCAAAATAAATTATAAAAAACATTAAATAAGTAAAATTAATAAATAAAATGCATTTCCAAAGCACATTTGGAATGGTTCACTCTGCAAAGCTGCACAAGCTGGAGTTTTCTGAGATGATTGGTTAATATGACAATTGCACTCTGTATATACAGACTTGAGAATTCGATGTGGGGATTAAAAATGCTGCAGACAACACTCTGGAAACATAACTATGGTGGCCATTTGTCTCATGCTCCCCTGTGGAGACCTTCACCCCTCTCCTTGCTATGATTTCTCGGAAATATTATTTTGAGGGGTTAGAAGGATGTATCTTAGATCATTTCAATGTAAAATGACTTGTGGTTCATGAATAGTGAGTCCTTTTTATGTCATTTTCCCCTTAAGCTTGTTTAGTTCAATTGGCTCAGTTATCAAGCAACAGCTTTGCACATCCCCTTGAACTAGACTCTAGGTCAGCTCTATCTTCCCCTTGACTGAATGATTTACAAAGCTCTATTTCCTTTCTTTATCTTTTTGTTCCAACTTAAAATGGTATTAATTTGGGGCGCCTGGGTGGCTCAGTCGGTTGAGCGTCCGACATCAGCTCAGGTCATGATCTCGCGGTCCGTGAGTTCGGGCCCTGCGTCGGGCTTTGTGCTGATGGCTCGGAGCCTGGAGCCTGCTTCGGATTCTGTTTCCCTCTCTCTCTGCCCCTCCCCCGCTCAAGTTCTGTCTCTCTCTCTCTCTCTCTCTGTCAAAAATAAACATTAAAAATTTTTTTAAATGGTATTAATTTTTAGACTAATCATTATATATTGCGTCATATTATATAATAATATAGAATCATATTTTTTTTAAACAAAAAGGTGTCTGTATCTAAATTTCATAACTCTTCTTCAGGTTATCTCTTCCTCTACTGGGAGTATAACATTTGATTAAAACGCCCAGATTTTGTGATGGGATGAGTTTTGCTCCTCTTTATTTATAGTAGGTCTGAAGTGAGAAATTTCTTTGAGAATGTCTTGCCAGGAAAATCTTTGTTTCCCTAAGGATTCCAGTGTGCTTCTTTTCATTCTGATGGTGAGGGCTATGTAAATTACTGTGTCCACACATTTTTCCCTCACTCCTGAGAAAAATCAGACTCCTTTTTGGTATTTATTTACAACAGAAAGATTAATGCACATGGTGGGAACATATCTTAGCTTTCTACTTTTCGTCTTGTTTTATTTTTATTATTCTCATGAACATGGGTTTTAATACCAAGTGCCTTCTATCCTTTGGAAAGCCATAGTGAAAAAGTTAATAAATTATATTTAAAATTAAGACATTTAGCATTTGAATGTCACTTAGAATTTGCAAAGGGTAGGAATATACTTTGTAGTCATACTCATTTATTCTTAAAAAAATTTTTTTAATGTTTATTTATTTCTGAGACAGAGCACGAGTGGGGCAGGGACAGAGAGCGAGGGAGACACAGAATCCGAATCACAGGCTCTGAGCTGTCAGCACAGAACCCGACGCGGGGCTCGAACTCATGAACGGTGAGATCGTGACCTGAGCCGAAGTCAGACGCTTAACTGACTGAGCCACCCAGGCGCCCCTTTACTCATCTAACTTTATTCTTCTTTTATGTCTTTTGCACTTGGACAGACTTCGATGCATGTGCTTTACACGTAATACGATCTGGAAAAGCAGTATCTTCCTTAGACATGATCTTGCACTTAGGAGTAGCAGGAAGGCAGTGAAGTGAGACTACAGGGCAGATGGGAGGCCACGACCACAGAAAACGTGGCATCGATGGAATAATTTCCACCTTCTGTTTAGAAACTCCAAGGAGTTGGCGATAACAGGTGTGCAGATCCCAGGGTCTTCTTAGACCCCAGGATCTTTTTTTATTGTTGAAGCAGAGGTTTGTTTTGTTTTTCATTTATCTGTGGCAGTGTGGTTAGAGTGCACCAGAGTCTCTGGGGCCCCTGAAGCAGGAAGATGTGATACCAGTGGATGTGGCTGCATTTCCAAGAGAGAGAAGAAATGGAGTTTTCATCTCAAGTGCTCTGGTCAATTTCCCCGTCTGTGATGGGTGGAGAGAGCCAAGGTGCATGGATTCTTTTCCTCATGGAAGGGAGTTTAGAGAATGAAGCCGTTTCTCTTGCTTTGAAATATTAAAGAGAACCTCCAGAAGTCGCAGCAGCATTTACTGGGTCTGGAATGTATAAAAAGTCGGGGGAAAACGTGAATGGTCTTTACTGCAATCACTGAAATCTTTTTCTCATCCTATTCTCGAACAATAAATGCCCGCCCTACTGAATGGGGAGAGGCAGAGACAAAAGAAGACACGGAGTGTGGTGCCGGGGTGGCTCAGCTGGTTAAGCGTCCAACTCTTGGTTTTGGCTTAGGTCATGATCTCACGGTTCGTGAGTCTCAGCCCTGCATCGAGCTCGACACTGACAATGTGGAGCCTGCTTGGGATTCTCTCTCCCCCCCGCTCTGCCTGTCTCCCTCTCTCCCTCTTCCCCACCAAAAAATAAGTAAAGAAACTTAAAACATTTAATTAAGAAAACTCGTCACAAAGCTATTTGGACAGAAGATCTCATTAGACATTTTTCTGAAGACTGATGTGTTCTTTATACAGCGAGACCTAAAAGACATTAGTCATGACAGTCAAGACTATTGCTCATGTTTGTTTGTGTGTTAATTTATTTATTCAGCACCTACTGTATCCCCGGCACTGTACTAGATGATGAAATACCTAAACAACGAAGACAGCATTTTCACTTTCAGGAAGCTTCCTCCCATGGGGGGAGGTGGGGTCAGCTACTGTACAAAATAACAGTGCATCTTTGTGAACGCTGTTAAAATCGAAGCATTTTGGGGGCGCTTGAGCGGCTCAGGTGGTTAAGCGTCCGAATTCGGCTCAGGGCATGATCATGTGGTTTGCAGGTTCGAGCCCCTCGTCGGGCTCTGCGTTGAAGGCTCAGAGCCTGGAGCCTGCTTCGGATTCTGTGTCTCCCTCTCTCTCTGCCCCTCCCCTGCTCACACTCTGTCTCCTTCTCGAAAATAAATAATAAAAAACATTCTTTAAAAAATTTTAAGTGGAAGCAGGGTTTACGTTGTAATGGATGTTTTTCAAGAAGTTATCTCCAATATTACAGAAGTCATCCTCAAACGACCTCTTAATTCTAAAGACGGAACCAGTTGAACTCAAACGGGAGCGTTTTTACTTGACGTCATTGTGCTGCTGACATGCCAGAAATCACACGGCTGTATCATGGTTCCTGTTCTCCAGCATCCAAAACTCACAAGTTCAGTGACACGTCTCTGAAACAGGTACCATTCTTTCAGTGGGATATCACTTTCCAAAGAAAAATTCATACACAGATACAAGTGCACAAACATGGGTGTCTTTACATCGTCTGGAACAGCAAACATCCCAGCCTAATCTGTCTACCCTAACCTGTTTGCCTGGGAATTCTAACCCACGAGAGTGAGCTCTCGGGGAAGTGTCTTCCTGCGTCTCTTCCATGGGCCTCTTGAGAAGAGTGGCGTGGAGACAGATTAAAATAGGCAACTGGCCCCTGGCACCCAGACTTCAAACCAGGGGGTGTCACACGATACCGGAAGCCCTGGTGAACCTGAGGTCTTGCTGGTGGGCTCACCTTGAAGCTATCTGGACTCCATCACGGTATCCTGTATGATGGTCGGAAGAGCCAAGATCCTTGAGAGGCTCTTCAAGAGTCTTCTGACCTGGCTTCTAGTCTCGGTTTTCCCCTAGGTTGGTGTGCCCTGTGGGCACAGGGGCCCAAGGACCGCCACGAACACAAAATATTACTTTTATTAAGTTGGTGCCGTTAAGGAGAACGCGCTGGAGGAAATTAGGAGGTTTCCCAGAAAAGTAGAATGGGGAGAAATTTATGAGAGGACTTGGGTTTGTAGAGGGGGTTTGGGGGAGAGTGTAAGAATGCAGGAATCTGGTCTGAATGGGGCGTTGTCAGGAGGCAAGGGCAACTGGATTGGGCATTTGATTTTTGTCCAGGAGGAGGAAAGTGAGGTGTCACTGTTGCTAAAGAAGCAGTAGGGAGGGGAGCGTTTGGTCATTTTTCAGGACGGCGTAGTGGCCTTTTTATGTCTATGTTGAGTGGTCTTGGGTTTGTCCTGTTCCATCACAGTCAAGGTGTAGACGCATTTGAGCACTCTTTCCTGTGAGATCATTTGTGTTCAGTGGGGACGCCAGTCTGGCTCAGTGAGGGCTCAATGAGCAACTCAGAGAGAGAGGGCCCAACTTGAAAGCCCTGTTACATTAAAGGGAATGAGTGAGGCCACTCTTTGTCAGCCTGGTATTTGGGAAAGCGTGAGTGGGACGCCTGTCCTCAAACACTCTGGGGGACATACAATTAGTAGTGGCAATACCTCCTTCCTTCCTTCCTTCCTTCCTTCCTTCCTTCCTTCCTTCCCTCCTTCTTTCCCTCCTTCCTTCCTTCCTTCATGTAAACATTTGTTATCAACCTGCCAGATGGAGATTTGTGACGTCAAGGCCACAATCCTCAGTGGTCACGTAAGCACCGGCTGCAAAGAGAGACTGTGAAGTCAGAGACTGGAGATATGGCATAAAAGCAGACAGAGAATGTGTCAGCCACCCAGAACCATGGGCCTGAGCTACGCGTGACCCCCTTGCACGGAAGCTTCGAGCCCAGCATGGTCTTGTTACTGTCACAGTTATGCACTTGGTATACCCAGTTGGGAAGGCCCCCGATGACTGGCCAAAATGACTCATGGTGGCGGGCATAGAGATCTTTGGAGAAACTCGAACGGACCGAAAGGAAAGAACATGAATGACAGGGCAGGGTCTCTCTCAGCATACGAGCCAGATAAAGAGAGAACACCCAAAACCGAACACCATGAGAAAGACGATGGGAAACCCAGACCCTTTCCCTTCTAATCTTCACTCCCATTTGATGACTCCGCATATTCACTAAAAGTGCCAGCTAGTTTAATAACTGTTTTAGTTAGAAAAAAAAAAATATTAACATTTTATGGGACAAGAGAATCCTGAATCAGCCCATCGTCCCTTCATGAAAACTTGAGCAAAGCAAGTATTGACAAATTCAGAATGGCCATAACCGTGTCTTCATTAGCTCTGCTTGGTGTTTAAAATATCTATAAAGTGTTCTTTAAAAAAAAAAAAAGTAAAAAGCCGAATTTCTTTGGCAGAAAAGTAATTGTGAAGTTTTTAAGTAAATGAAACGGGCTCTCTTTGCACTGAAATGTAAAGCTTCCGTTGCCTCTCCTTAAATGTTTAAAGGATTTTTTTTTGTCAGTTTCAGCATGAAGAAACATTAAAATTCATCGCAGCCGAAACCCATAGTGGATTAAAAAAAAAAAAGATGTTAAATATCAGCAAATGGATCTGATAATCTGCAGAGTATTTCTGCTGTCAAAGAAGGACCGTGGGATAAAAAACACATGTTCCGGATTTGACATCCCTTGGCATCTTGTAAATAGCCTACACGAATCCATACCTTAAAACTGCCAACACCAGCAAAATTGTGCCCAAGTTTCTAGTGAGTTAAGCAAGCAAAGCAGAGCGAGGAAATGAGGCTAGATTGCATATAAAAACCCAAGGACCCCGAAAACTGACCTCAAACTCATTTTACCAAAAGATATTCTCTGCACTTTTGCAGAATTGTCCGTTTATTTATAAATCAAAGAGCATTTTTGTGGTTTGCATGTATGTATGAGTAAATAAGAATGGAGAGAATAAACATACTAGGTGGGGGTGACAGGGTAGGTGGGAAGAATTTTCCATGTGAAATAAGGCCTGCTGAATAATACAAAATAGACTTTTTTTCATTATTAAAGGTTTCTGCCTCAAGAAATATTGAAGTGATCCTTTGACATGGATTTCTGATATTTTAACACCGCCTCCCTCAAGAGGAAAAAAGAATCATTTAACAGTGTGTGTTCAGATTCAAAATTCAAAAAGCTCAGGTCCCATAATGTGTCCTATGAAGCAAAACTCTCCGTGACTATCTCCGCACATGTAATTGGTGGTTTCCCCCCAAAGTCAAAGTTTTGAAATCTTGTTCTACCAACCAACGTTATTAGCAGTTCACTCTTTCTCCTAAATGATTAATCATGGAAATTGGCAACGATAGCCACAAATACAGTAGCATCTTCCATGCTGATATTACCTACGATGAGCTGTTATTCCCATCAAAAGCAAAAGAAATCATCTTTTTTCCCCTCGGAAAATGTATCAGGGTCAACGCGCATCTCAATACAGCAAAAGTGATGAGGACATTTTTTTTTGAGAATGCATTGTACGAGAGACGATTTAGAAACATTATTTTATGTAATTCTTACAAGCCTGCAAGCTAGGAATTGGAGAAGGTTGAGGTTGGAAAGTTGTCCAAATCTCTTAAGGCCAACGAGGAGCAAAGCTGAATTTTGAACACTGATGGGCAGGATGCTAAAAGCCCTGTTTGTTTGTTTGTTTGTTTGTTTCCATCACTTCCTGATGCCTTTTTGACAAATAGCTTAGTCGCTCATAGTTTATGGACCACAAAGTTTCTGGGGATTTCAGCTTGGACACATCTGCTTCTCTGACCCTTCCCCGATCCTTTCATACTGACAAAAACACAGGTAAATATATTTTACCACTCCTTCCAGCAACACAGATAAACACATAGTGTTCCAAAATAAAATCACCATGAAGCCACTTTGCAACTTGCACTTTCTTTTGATACGTATAGATCAATCTTTTTAAAAATGTCTTAATGTTTTATTTATTTTTGAGAGAGAGAGAGAGCTTCAGAGCACAAGCAGGGGAGGGGCAGAGAGAGAGGGAGACACAGAATCGGAAGCAGGCTCCAGGCTCCGATCTGTCAGCACAGAGCCCGACGTGGGGCTCGACTCACAAAACACAAGATCATGACCTGAGCCAAAGTCGGACGCTTATCTGACTGAGCCACCCAGGCACCCCAAGATCAATCTTTCTTCATGCCTGTTTATTATGACACTGAACCATGATTCGTGACATATCTGTCGATCAACATTTAGATCATCTTTTTATTTCTTTCGTTCTTGCAAATGATCCCGCAATAAAAACAAACGTTTGTTTTTGCGAATTTGCACAAATGTTTCTGATCCCTAGCATTCAGAATTTTGGGCATGTGAAACTGCATGTCTGAAAATTTGAAGGCCATTGCTAAATGGTCCTTCAAAAAGTCACAATAATCTTTTTAAAGTTTATTCCTTTGTTTTGAGAAAGAGAGCACAAGGGGGAGAGGGGGAGAGAGAGAATCCCAACCAGGTTCCACACTGTCCTCACGGACTGTGAGATCATGACCTGAGCTGAAACCAAGAGTTGGTCTCTCAATCGCTGAGCTGCCCAGGGGCCCCAAAAAGTCACAGTGATTTTTCCCATTTATACTGTTGAGGACAGCCTGTTTCCAAGATCACTGGCCAACCTTGGTATTATCAAACTTTTCACAAACATCAAAGGGAAAAATGTGATTATGTTTTTATTGTGTTTCTATTTTTTTCTTTTTTTGACATTTAGGACTATTTCATAGATATTTTGACTACTTATTTTTTTGAGAAATATCTGTTTACATCCTTTCTTTATTTTGTTTTATTTATTTATTTGAAGGAACCAATGATGTATTATAGATATGAATGCTTTCTTAATCTGTCTTGATTTGTTTTTAAGCTCTCTTTAAATGTTTTTAAGCTCTTTAAGCTCTCTTTAAATTTCTTTTTTTGCTATATAATGAGACCAAAAAAAAATGTATAGTCAAATCAGAGGTGATGCTTTTCTAAGCTCTGGATCTATTATATAGGTTCTATTATTGTCTGTGTCATGTGGCTAAGAAAACTGAAGCACCCAGAGACCTCCATGCTAACACGTGACCCCAAGAGGAACTCCAATGGTCTGACCCCAGGCCTGCCAGAGTGTATGGGCTTTATGTGGATTTCCCATCGATGGCTTTTCAGTTGAAGAGAATTCAAAGATAGTTGAGTAGAATTATTAAATCCTAAGCTTCCCCGAATAAGAGAGAAGGCCTTGGAAGTCTCCTTGTTTCCCACAAGAGGTTAGGGCTCACGGTTGTAGAGTTTGTTGGCCTTGACTGGAGCTCTGGTTTGACCTTTCCATGACAGAGGCTAAATAGCCAAAGCGGGCATGGATGAGTGAGTCAAGGTATGTCTTCGGAGCATAACCTTGCAACTAGCAATATATTTAAAAGACCCCCATACACAGACATGCTCCGCACAGACACACACACAGTGACACCCTCTCCTGTAAGAAGTTGGCAAGGGTGAACATGGCCAAGTGGACACGTAGAGCAAACAGAAACCTCCAGAGCAGAAACCTCAGGCTGCTAGGGAAGATGGTGTGAGACTGCTCTCCGTTGAAAAGGATTTGGCTGTCAGGCTGCAGCCTGGAGAGTTGAGAGGCACGTTTAAGCAGCTTTGATTGCCCTGAGATACTTGCCCAAGAGCCTGGGAATGAACTTGACTTGACTCTGGCTGTTCCTTGCTCCCTGACCCCACCCACATTTGGAATCTTCCTCTGATCTCTGAGGGCCAATGAACTCTCTGCTTAGGCGACATCCTCCTGCCCAGTCACTCAGGCAGACCCCCCCAGCTGGTTTCTTCCCTTCTGTTTTGACAATGCGTCCAACTAGAGCTCACGGGGTCCTGCCAGCAGGAGCCCCCAGACTGTGCCCCCCAGGTCGGTCCTGCTCCTATCTGGTTAGTCTCAGGACTCTGACTCCTCTTTTCCTTCCAGATCCCTCTTTGGAGATCTCCTTGAGAACCCCAGGTCCACCTGTGTGGACCTTGTCTTGCTGTCTAAGGACAGTAGCTAGTTTTCTCCTATGACACCTGGTTTCCCAAATATTTCCCAATTCTGTGTGATCTCATTAAAGCATATCTACCTGCTGTGTCTAATCAGTTAGTCTGCACGAATATGATAATTGGAGACAACAGTTTAATGCCGTTCTGTCCTCCAAAGGAACAGATAGAGATTCAACAGGACCCTTCAGCAGATATGCCTTCACCCCCTCAGATGACTCAAGTATTGGGACCCTAAGCTTCCACTGAAGGTGCATCTCTTAACATTTGTGAAGTTACCCTGGGTAGGTGGGCCAACCCCTCTGACTCTAGGTCTAAACCTAATATTTATGTAGGTCAGGGAATTATTTTTAATCCCTTTTTCCTTTCACAAATGCGCATTGCTCTTCCTTTTTTGTGTTTAATGTATCAACGCCAGAAAAATGTCCATAATTCTCCGCTCTGCATAGCTTGTTACACAACTCTCAACACAAAATTTGATATGTGAAAATTGGTTCTTTTGAAATTTTTATTTGTATTTTTTTTGGCAGGCTTTTTGAAAGGCCCGTTTTCTGGCACTAAAAGTAGCCAGTCTTGGCGTGAACAGCCCCTGACAATTTCCAGCATATGGTAAGAGAAGACGCTTCTGCCTACCCATCAGGTAAGTGCTATCTTTCTGACTGGAGCAATGATAGATGCCGTGCTTGGAGAGCAGTGACTGCTGGGAAAGGTGCCAAGCAGCCAACTGGCCGATACCACTGAGCAGGTCAGAATGTACCAGGCCTCTGGGTGAGGCAGACCTGCTCATTCCCAACCACTCTGATGCCATGCTCTGGAAAAACGTACACAGGGAGGTCCTGATTTGGGCTGCGGGGTTGAATATTATCGTTTGTTTTGTGAACGTAGCTGTAGAGTATTAAAATGAGAAGGGTGGGATTCCCGGTGAAATATCCATGTAGAGAGCATGGCTTCCGCAGTTTGGTGAGGACCCCTAAAACTTGTCCCTCTCGTGTATGAAATGGACTTGGCCGTCTCAAAAAAAGGTGAGACATAAAAATCAGAATTCCTGCCACCCAGCTTATCAAAGCATTTACTTTCAGCATTGTCTGTCCAGTGTCGGTCATGTGGTCAATCTGATTGTTCTGGAAACTGCTCTGTTGTTTCATAAAATATCTATGTGTCTATATATAGATGTTCAGTGTAGAAAAGCGCAATGAGGTAAAAAGTATGAAATTCAGAAAGATCATTCCAAATACCACCCACCTAGCAATACTCATAGATAATGCTTTGAAAAATAGGATTATGGAAATCTTTCTATTCACATACACAGTATTTTATGAATCAGTTCATGCCACCCATGCTCACTCATAACCTGCATTTTCCATGCAATGAGATATCATGCGTACTATTTTTTAAACGTGGCGTCAGAGACCATTGCATAGGTGCGCAAATATTTGCTTAAGCGGTCCGCCAGGGAGGACATTTGCATTGTATCCAATTCTCTGTTATAGCAATGCTGTGGGGAGTGTCTTGTGCCTAGGCAATCATCGCATTAGGAAAAATTTCTAGAAACGGGGCTGTTGAGTCAGTGGTAGTAACATTTTGACCTTTGGTGTGTGGTGTTACGCTTTCCAAAATAACTGATAATTTATTTATTCAGCATATATATTAACGATTGGATTTTATAAAATGCCGTCATATTCATGAATTGATTTTTATCTGCAGTGTGGCAAATAATAGCAGCCGGTAGTTTTCAGGTAACTGAAAGTGCATGCCAAGGAGATGGATTTGGGGCCCTTTGGGAGGTATTGGTGGGGCCATTGGTAAGCAGCGGGCAGAAATCTCTGCTGAGAATTTTGGGAAGTAAAACTATAGTATCACCAGGATCATCAGCCTCAAGCAGAACTAGTAAGACACAGCCCCACTGTTTTGTCTTGTTAGCCCTCCCACTGTCCCTAAGATCATCTCATATTCTTTTCTCTCCTCAGACTTCTCATTCTTGTCTTTCTCTCTTCCGTTACTCCTGTGGGTGAATTCTCTTAAAACTTTACCAAGACAAAACACAAGCCATCAGAAAAAGGCTTTTTTTTTTTTTCCCATCACATTTACACACAAATAGCGATGGATTTGTGTGTGTTACGTGACTTTTTCTTCTTTTATTGCATTGGCTAGGACATCTACGGCAATGGTGAATCGTGTAAGTAAGAATGCATAGATATGAATGGGGATAGTTTTAATATTCCACCCAAGTGTAATGATTGCCTCAGGATTCTGGTGGGTACCTTAGTCCCATGATTCTCTCCAGAGGCAGTGCTGCCGACCCCACCCAGAAACATTTGGCAAAAGATCTAAAGATGACCCCTACTGGAATCTAATTGGTACTCAGTGATAGCTCTGCTAATCATGTTACGAACCCTCCACAACAATGATCTGGTTCAAATTGTCAACAGTCCCAAGGGTGAGAAATCTTATCCTGGTCCACGGGACAGCTCAGTCTTGAAGGGAGTAGACTTGGGAGATAGACTGCCTGGGTTTGAATCCTGGGTCTGCAACTTACAACTAGTGGGGTTTTATCAAATGAAGTTACAGTATCGGTAAAGTCTGAATTGTGTATATATATGGGCTGTCGTTGCTTTTGAAGATCCCACCACAGGCTAATGACAGTGTCATTAGAACACAGCATTTGTTAAACCAAGTAATAATTAAGGGGATCCCATTTGTTGTCTGCCTTGTTACATTTCGGGAAACGCTTTTGGAAGGCGTTTGAGGTAGATTTGTCCTACAGGCACAAAACAAAGTCATGAGGCAATAATTGGAGTCGGGCATGAAGTGGTCAAACTGAACCTTAGTGAAGAACTGTTAGAAGCATACCTCGTGTACTTTTTTTGTCATCCGGACTTCAGTCCCCTCCGAAGTAGAGAATGAATCCTGTGGTTCCACATTCTTCTTGTCATGTTTCTCTCTATTAGCAACTCTGCCTGGTGGTACTTTGAAACGACAAAAATAAGAAGCTCATTTTCTCAGAAGCCAAGGAGGGTGGGTATAGGATAAGAACAACATGCTCCCCCTGCACTTGAACTCACCTGGGAGGATTAGAATGATTTCTCCACAAAGTGGGGGTGGGCAGACGGCGAGAAGAATGCCATGGCATCTTTCATATTGCTTCATTTTCTCTCATTTTCCTCACATCCTTTGAGATGTGTTCTGGAAGAGTTCCCTTGGTTTTTTGCCCACTGAAAATTGCTCCTCAGCTATGTGCAGTCTGTTTATCCCATCCATTAAACTTCCCATTGATGAGACTCCATTTCTTTAGTGTGACAATCATGTTTTCTCGTTAGCTTTCCTATACATCATACAGCAGTGTTAGCTTCAGCCGTCACGTTGGACATTACGTCCCTGGTACCTATTTATCTTGTGACCTGGAAGTTTGTACCTTTTGACCACCATCATCCAATTCCCTCTTCCCTCAATTCTGCCCCTGGTAACCACAAGTTTGATTTTCTTTTCTATGAATTAGTTTTTTTATTTTTATTCCAAATGTAGGTAAGATTTTACAGTATTTGTCTTCTTGGTCTGACTTATTTCACTTAGCACATTGCCTTCGAGGTCCTTCCACGTTGCCACAAATGGTAGGATTTCCTCATTTTTTATGTCTGGATAAAACATCTCCATATATTTATATATACATCCATTATATATAAATATGTGTATTTATAAGTGTACATATATATTTATCCATATGAATGGATACTTAGGTTGTTTCCATGTCTTGGCTATTCTAAATAATGCTGGTATAAACATGGGGAGGGAGATATCTTTCTGAGTTAGTGTATTTGTTTCCTTTGGCCATATTCCCAGAAATGGATTTCCTGGGTTATATGGTAGTTGTGTTATTATTTTTTTGACGATACTCTATATTGTTTTCCACAGTGGCTGTACCAATGTACAATCCCACCAGCAGTGGTTGAGTGTTCTCTTTTCTCCACATCCATGGCACCATTTGTTATTTCTTGTGTTTTTAATCATGGCCATTCTAACAAGCATGAAGTGACATCTCATTGTGATTTTAATTTGTGCTTCCTTAATGACAACTGATGTTGTGCATCTTTTCATGCACCTGTTGCCCTTTGCGTATCTTCTTTGGAGAAATGTCTATTCAGGTCTTATTATCACTTGTTTACTTTTTATTTTATTGCTTGTGCTTTAGGTGCCATGGGCAAATAATCATTGCCAAGACCCGCGTCAAGGTCCTATGTTTTCCCCCCAACCAGGAGTTTCATGGTTTCAAGTATTACATTTAAGTCTTTCATCCATTTTGAGTTTAATTTTTCTCAGTGATGCAACATATAGGCCCAATTTTATTCTTTTACATATGAATATCCAATCTTCCCAGCACCACTTATTAAAGAGACATTTTTTTTTTCCGCATTGAGTATTCTTGGCTTCCTGGTCAAATATGAGTTGAGTGTATATGTTTAGATTTATTAGTGGACCTTTGATTCTGTTTTATTGGTCTATTTGTCTGTTTGTATACTTGTATTATACTGTTTTGATGACGACAATGTTATAGTAAAGCTCGAAAGAAGGAAGTGTGATGCCTCCTGCTTTGTTTTTCTTTCTCAGGATTTATTTGGCTATTTGGGGTCTTTGTGGTTCCACATAAATTTTAGCAGTGTTTTTTATACTTCTATTAAAAAATGCCATTGGATTCTTGATAACCATTACATTGAATTTATAAATGGCTTCTGATAGTATTGACATTGTAGCAATATTCTTTTAATCCATGAACATAGGATACCTTTTTATTAATTTGTGTCTTTGTTCTTTTTCGCCAATGCGTTATAGTTTTCAGAGTAGACAGTTTTCAGCTTAATTTGTGTCTCTGGGTATGCCTGCTGGTAATGTCCTCGAGCAGATGGAATCTGCTATTATGGCCTATATTGGGGTAAGGCAATTGTTCGAGTTCTGAGGACAGGGATGGAGGTATATGCCACTTGCTAAGAATGATTAGAGAACTGCTGGCGTGGTTCCCTACCCAAATGAGGCTATAGGATGGGCTCTGTGTTTGCCTGGGTTTCCTGGTCAGGCTTACTAGATGGTCAGAACCAGCTACTGTATTCAACAATAGATGGGGCTATGAATTAGCTTTCCTACATGGCAGGCCAGCAAGGCCCTGGCCCAGGGCCTATACAACTTGTTGCTGGGGACACAAATCAGTCCAGAGTGTATGCTGAATTCCTTGGAAATGTGAGACCACCAGTTTTGCTCTACAGATGGGAGATGCCATGGGCTATGTTCATTGTTCAAGTGCCACTGTACTTAGGGTTATTGAATGGGACACGTAACCTATTGTGTGCTCTGGTTAGATTCCCTGGTTTGACAGGCTGAAAGCAGTATTCAGTGATGAGCAGGGCTATGAATTGGATTCTCTAACTGAGTGCAGCAGGAGAAGCAGCTCTAAAGCTGGTAAGAGCTCTTTGTTTGTTGTCTTAACTCAAGCCCACCTGCACCTCAAGTTCCCTGAGTAAGCCGACCACGGGCTTTGTTCTTTCTGCAAACTATAGGCTATGCCTGTTTGCATCCTGGCTCAAATTTCACTGAGTAGCACAGCTTCAAGGAGTTGTCACCAACCCTTCTGGGCAGATGGGACCAAAAGACACTCTCCACAGTGGATGGCTTTGTTTCAGCTCCCTTGCCTCGGTGGAAGGGGAAGGGACTGCCTGAGGCTGGTCTCGGTTTCCCAATTAGGTTCTCTGGTTGTGAGTGGCTGAAAGCTACCCTTAGCCTTGACTGCCCTGAGCCTTGACTTAATCCTCCAGTCTGTCCATAACACAGGAATATTCTACACATGGTACTGGCTGTGCCCTGGGGGCTATCAACTCTGCCTGCCTGACTCTCAGCTGAAGTGCCATTGGACCCATAGAGATTCCAGGAATTTTCAGCAGCCCTTTTTAGCCAGGTGGGGCTGGAAGACATGCTCCATGGTGGGTGAACCCAGGCAGTTCTTTGCCTGAGTATGAGCAAACCCAGCTCCAGGGCGCAGAAAACTCATTTCAAGATTTTAAGCAATCAGCTCTGTACTCCACCAAGTTCCCTGGTCAGAAGGTATTGACTTGGTCCTTTCAATGAGCAAAACCTCTGATTAGGGTTATCACTTGGGCGCTGCATGTATGAAGTCAGTGCCAAGGTCTATGTGTGGGTTGTTTTAGGCCCTTCCCCTCACTCAGATTTCCAGTGGTTGAGCCCAACACATTCCCCTGCAGTTTCTACGGTGTGAGATCAGAGTAGGGGCTCCCACAAAGCAACTCACAATATTGAGTGTAGCTGGTTGTACCCCCTGGGTTTTCTTTCCCCGGTGGAGGAACTGGAAGCTCAGGGAAGACCTCTCGGTGTGCCCTGGGGGAGGGGCAATGTGCTCAACCTGTAGCTGCTCCTCTTAGCCTTCCAACGCAGGCTGTCTTGCTCTCTGTGGTGCAAGGGGATGATTCGGCCTCACCTCTGCATGCTAGGATTCACTCAGGGGTGTCTTATTCTTAAATATTTGTTGTTCTTATGATGGGGAGCGAAGTCAGGAACAGCCTGTGTCACCATCTTGATGACATCCCTCCCTATGTTTCCATTTTCAGATATTTAATTATATATAACTATATATAATATAGATTAGATATAGATATAGATATAGATATGGATATAGATATAGAACTAGTATATTCTATATATATTGAAAATGAAGGGATTAGGGGCCACTGGCCCCTTGCACAGTCGGGAAGCTCTGTATAACTTTTGTCTCCCCAGATATTTAATGGTTGGCCAAAAAACTTACCGATAGCATAGTCGGTTAGCACATATTTTTCATATTATACGTACTATATACTGTATTCTTACCATAAAGTACAGAGAGAAAATAAAATGTTATTAAAAAAATCATAAGGAGGAGAAAATTCATTCCTGTATTTATTGAAAACAATCTGCATATAAATGGAACTGTGCTGTGTATTTCAAACCTGTGTTCAAGGGTTGACTGTAGATTTGTAGATTTGTATATTATATATTTTACATATATACAATATTATATGCAAATGTATATAATTACTATACATTAATACAGTAATTAAATATAATACATATTATATAGTAGTAATATTTATTATATAGTAATTATATATAATATATAGTAATATTGTAGATTATATATAATATATATAGTATATATTTATATAATTACTATATATAATATATAGTAATATTTATTATATAGTAATTAAATATAATGTATATTATATATAATTAAAAATCTTGAAATATATCCTCTTCATATTTAAAGTATATGATACATTTTTCTCTCTCTAAAAATGTTGTTATCTTTTAGTTTGGGTCCACATAGGGGAGGTATGAATACGTGCATGTGTTGTGTTGCATATACAGTAAAACCTTGCTTTCTGAGCATAAATCGTTCCAGAAACATGCTTGTAATCCAAAGCATTCATATACCAACGCGAATTTCAAAATTCATTGGCTCAGTTGTGATCATGTGACATCCGGCATTATGTACTACTTGTCTTGCAAGACATTGCTTGTTTATCAAGTTAAAATTTATTAGAAATGTTTGCTCGTCTTGCAGAACACTCGCAGAACAAGTTACTTGCGATCCAAGGTTTTACTGTACATCCGATAGCCTTAACCTCATCATCTCCTTCCATGATTATGTCAAGAGCCTCCTATTTGATTCCCTATTCTGCCTTTTGTCAACCTTTAATCTCCAAAGAATGCCCAGGGTTATTTTGTTGTTGTTGTTATTTGTTTTGTTTTGTTTTGTTTTCAATATATGAAATTTATTGTCAAATTGGTTTCCATACAACACCCAGTGCTCATCCCAAAAGGTGCCCTCCTCAATCCCCATCACCCACCCTCCCCTCCCTCCCACCCCCCATGGATTATTTTTTTTAATGTAAATTGGATCATATCACCAAACTACTTTGAATACCTCAGTGGTTTCTTGCTGCACACGGGACAAAATCTTTGTTCTTTGTCTGATGAAGACGAGCACTCTTACCGGTTTTGGCCCCCCTTTGGACACCCCAGCCACAATGGCGTTTCCTCAGCTTTTTGGATTTACTGAGCTCTGTTTTGCTTCAAGGACTTTAAATATTCTGTTCCCTTTCTCTCCGCTTCTCAGGCTGGCTACCTCCTAATTCCTTTTAATGTCTAAGGTTTGAAAGTCTCTTCCTCTGAGGAAACTTCCTGGAATCTTGAAGTCATTCTCTCACTATTATATTATTTGCACTCTCTGTTTTTTTCCTGCTGACAATTTACAGTAAGTGGAAAAAAAATCATATGTGGTGGGTGATTATGTTTACTGTGTACCTTGTCCTTGCGGGAAGCTCCATTGAGGTGGGCTGAACTTGATCCTGAACACCTAGCTTGAGTCTGATCCCTGTAAATGTATGAATACACAAATGGTCGCCTCGATGGTTCCATCCCAGAATATGGGTGTGAGATTCATCCCATCTCCCCAGAAATGCATTCCTGGAGGTTTTCCTCTCCCGATCTTGAAGAATGGTGTCTTTCTATTGTGTAGCGCATGACCACTTGCATTTTGCTACCAAACTTAACCAAATTAACAAGAAGGAGTTCATGCTCGCTCTCTGCCATCATTAGGTGAGGGGTCATTTAGGAAACCTAAATGGTTAGGACGGCCCACTGCCCTACAGCTTTTGTCTGGAGGAGGCAATGTGCTCAGGGAACAGGAACACCAAGCTGTCTCCAGGTACTAACACTCACCGCCACCTTGGGGGCCTGCAGTCAGCAGGAAAAAGGAATCTGTTCTTGAAGTCCCCTGCCTGGCTTGGCCTTTCTGCAGATCTCATCAGCAGGCCCACCAATTAGTGCTCGTAATAAGGGTGTTTGGGGTTTTTCATTTGTTTCCTTCTCCTGATGTGGATACCAGGCTTGGCAAGAGCGGACTGGGAAAGCAATGTGTTTCAGGAAAGGACACCTTGCGGGGGAGACAGCTGCTTTCCAGACACCACAGAGTGAGACCAATCCACAGTAGTAATGAGGACTTAATGAGGACTGTACCCAGCAGACGCTCTCCGCAAAGGAAGGGCTGCGAGCCGGTGGGGCCGCAAGCCGCCATTGGACCCAGATGTCCTCCTGCACGTTGGCTATGAGGAGGGTCCCCCTGCCACAGACCCTTGTCATTCTATAGGGACTCCAGATTCCACGCGGACTATGGTGAGAGGCAGTGGACGCACTCTAAAGCTGGGATGGTTACAAATTGCTAAACTACTTGTCCTTTTTGGATATGGCGGGAGAGGCTGGTCTGAATGAGTTTCCTGAACTGGGCTCCATCTGCCTTATGAGTCTTGTGGGAAAGGAGTTGAGAACAATGAGCATTTGTCTTTCCTTTACCGCACCCCTGCTCCCCTGTTTCTACCACCTGCAGTCTTTTGCAGAATAAGCCCTACTTGGCTTACACAGTTTCTATGTTGCCTGAAACAGCGCCCTGCGGATGTGGGTTAAAAACCAAGGCTATCCAAGAACACATACTTTGGTGTCAGGAGATGTGGGCTCCGGTCCCAACCATCTCAGTTCCTAGCTGGGTGACCTTGGGCTCATCACTAAGCAATGTGATCATCAGGTTCTCTGCAAGTGGAACCAAGGCAACTCTGCCTGTCCTGCTTAATGGCAGACAACTCTGTTTATTGGCAATGCCTATGCACTGAATGCACCCCTGCCCCCCCAATTCATATGTTGAAATCTTAACCCCCAATGTGATGGTATTAGGAGGTGGGGTCTTTGGAGGTGCTTAGGTCGTGAATGGCACTGGTGCCCTTATGAACAGGACCTCATAGCTCTCTTGCCCCTTCTGTCGTGTAACCACACGGCAAATGATGGCGGTCTATAAACCAGGAAGCTCTCACCAGATATTCACTCTGCCGGCGCCTTGATCATGGACTTCCCAGTCTCGAGAAGTGTGAGAAATAAGTTTCCGATTGTTTTCAAGACACCCAGCAACCCAGACAGACTAGGAAACGGGTAATGATATGTGCGATCTCTCTGTAAATCTAAAGAAACTATGGCTATAAGGCTTTGTAGAGGGGTGGTCAGTTACTTTTCTACCAAAAGCTTTATTTACGAAGGTCCATAGCTGAAAGAAGACAGCACACTCCTGATACCAAAACCAAAGCAGTACAGAGAGAGAGAGAGAGAGAGAGAGACCAACCAATATCCTTGAATATAGATGCAAAAGTTCTTAATGAAATGTTAGCAAATATATATACCCTCTAGAGATATAGTAACGGAGTTGCACTGAAGTGTAAGCAGCTGTTGACAAATCATGACTATCAGTGTCATGTACCCAGAAGAGAGGCCCAGAGGTACAGCTGGCAAGAGGGAGGGGGGACCAGGTAGTGAAAAATAGCCCCAGAAGAGAAAATGTAGTCACAGAACATGGACAAGCTGGTGGGTGGTTCTGCCTCCGAGGGGGCCTGTTTTCACACTCCGTCTGGACTTATTATCTATATTTGAATTACTGAGTTGTTTTATTAAATATGTTTTCGTTTGTTTGTGTTGCATTGACAAAAATGTTGGGGCATCTCTTTGCTACTTTTCTCCCTTCTTTTTCTCCCTTCTTCTTCTTCTTCTTCTTCTTCTCCTCCTCCTCCTCCTCCATTTTTTCCCTAGACTGACATGGCACACACCACATTTCACTTCATTTTTCTCTTAAGACCTGGTCATAGCTCTGTGTATTTTGAGGTCAGTCTCACCATCCCTCTTTCCTAGAGGATGTCTAGCCTCAGCGTAGGCGGCCGAAATAGCCTTCCTTCTGGTTGACTGAGGACGCATCAGTGAAAACAGACCCTTTGGCACTACTCGGGTATCAAAAGGAAAAACGAAGGGAATTAGTGCTATTGTGATGGGTGACCCAGGAGATCTAGAGATGCGCAAACCAACGTTCTGACTCCGAAGAGTCGGTGATCCATCTAATCGGGAAGAAAAGCTAAGTTACAAAAATGGGTGTAATTCGCCAGGGCGGTGAGATAAATAGGAGCACCCTTTACGGTGTGGATTTCAGGGGAAGTAGCTTCCAAACCAGACCTCCAAGGTGGGTCTGATTTGGGGAGATGGGGGATGGACCGTTGAGGGTTTTCCAGGCAGAGGGAATTGCATGAGTCTGACCTTCCTGATCTGGCTCTCGGACAGACCTTCGCCTGGGCATTTCCCCCTCTCTTCACCAGGTCTTCTGAGCTCACCTGCGAAAATCTGCCTTCCTGCTGCTTCAACGCATCTTCTCCTTCTCCAGGAGCAGCCCGGACTTGAACCAAAGGGCAGCTCCTCTGGCCTGCACTTGTGAGAGTAAGATTGTTCCCCGCCCCCGCTCTTCTCTTTTCACTAGTAAGGGGTAAACCCAAGCCCAGGTGTTTTCACTTCAGAGCCTTCAATAGCCACCATACGCTCAGCCCTTGGAAGGTAACAAATTTGCTATGTCACAATTGATAATCAACTCTAGTAAAAGAATGTCCAAATCAATTGAGCTTTAGCAAGGGCAAACCAGCTGGACGCAGGCAGGCTCCCAGCTAGAGCTGGCTGGGCTTGATAAATTTGCCCTTATTATGGCTATTGATGTTTAAATTTCTTCAGGGATGTTGTTACATGGGTGCCTGGTGGTGACAGAGGTATGGTGACCTCCTTCGATCCTTAATCTACACCTGTTAGTTGGCTCCCTGGTTGCCTCTGAGTATACTCAGGCTTAAAGGTTAACAAAAGAAAAACAGGCCAAGTTTACGTGATGGTCGCAGCAGATCAATGCAAGTAAATAACCTTCTCTGTCTTATTTCCCCAAGCATTATTGATCCAAGTTCTTTGTTCTTTGTCATGTTTCTGTCTTCTTTTCCCAGGGGACACTCAACGATCAGCTCGTATTGGACATGTTAACTGGCGCATTATGACAGTTACCATTTTGTCACTCAATGTGGTGACATATATATATATATATATATATATATATATATATATATTTATAATTATTTTACTTCTCTGTTGTCTAAGCTGGAGTCTGGTAGGTGGATGTCTGACACAATTTTTTTTTTTTTTGCTCCAATTTCTTTTCTTTTCCTTCTGTAGCAAGCAGCTAAATTCTGTGAGCCTCTACCGTAGGAATAGGTTTATTTATTATTTTAAATACCCATCAAAATGCAGAATGAGCGGAAGGATTCAAACTAAAGGCACTAATCTGCTGAAGCTTGCAGCATATTCTAAGTGAGTTATGCATGCTGAGGTCTGGTGTGGACCCCCAGGACTTAGGCTTCTTCAGAAACTGGGTCCTTTTCTTTCCTTTCCCTGGTAGTTTTTAAAGGCTGTTTTTTCATCTTTCCTTTGTTATCTCTGTGGAACGCTAAAAGGATGTGGCAGGGATAGCTCTCGCCATCCTGCACTCTTCTCTTTTATCCAGTAGGATTCTGTGGGTACCCAACTAAGTAAGATTTGCGCATAAAGGGGTGAGTGTTATTTTGAATGTATATAGCTTTCTTATGCAAATTCATCGGTTTCCATTCATATGCATATGATGGATGTATAACAACTGCAAAATAGAATTGTCCACTTAATTACAAGAAAAAGTTCTACGGAGGCAGCAGATCTCTTTGCTAAAACCCATTACACCTTAACACATATTTGTCTAGTTAAAAAGAAAAAAAAACATCTTTCACTTTTGGCTACAAAATAAATAAAACTAGCTGAATGATAAGATCATGACAGTGTTGTATCCCCTTTCTGTGTGTCTTCTCAGTTGTGACGTACGTACGGCTTAATTCCAAAATAATACTTGAAAGAACTTAAGATATTTTCATGCTTGGCATCTTGGGAAGTAAGCCCACTTCTTTTAATCTAAAAATTAAATGGAAAAAAGCACTAGTATTTGCCAGTGTTGCCCTTGAAGTGAACATAAACTATGTCAAATGAAACAAAACCAATGCTAGGGGCACCCAGTTGGCTCAGTCAGTTAAGCATCTGACTTTTGATTTAGGCTCAGGGCATGATCTCGGGATTCATGAGATGCAGCCCCACGTTGGGCTCTGTGCTGACAGCATGGAGCCTGCTTGGGATTGTCTCTCTCTCTCTCTCTCTGTCTCTCTCTCTGCCTCTCCCCCACACATGCTCTCTCTCTCAAAAGAAGTAAATAAACTAAAAAAACAATACTAGTTATTTTGCAAAGAAAAAAGGAGTCTGTTAACGACTAAATGTTGCCCATATTTCCTCTCTAGGCAGCTTTAAAAAAAAATGAAACTTACATGATTATCCAAAGCCTTTACGGTCAAATGGCATAAAATCTTGGTTCTTAAATTATTTGCCCAAACTTCACTCAGAGCGGTATGTAAATCAAGTGTTTCTCTCTTGCATTTGTCAATCATTAACATGCCCCACGTATATAATTAATACCATTGTAAACTCCCTTGTCCCCCAGTTTCCAATTTAGTATTCTGTTTCATCCACTGAAGAGTCACCTTTTAAGCGATGTGTTAATACGATATGAAAGCTCATTTCTATCATTTCTGTACATGCAGAAATCACTGCAGGCCTTGCTAGAGAATGTGAAATTGGTAATCATTAATGTTTAGAGCTTTTCATCCTTGGTGTGCTTTGCAAACACTAATTAACAAATCCTCTTATGACACTCACACCAAATGGAGTTGTTAATGGTCTAGTCAACAGATCGGAACCCTTGGCTTCTGGCCACTTAGTTAACTTACCTCGCTATTTCAGAGACAGCAGGCAGGACAGGTAATACACCCTGGACCTTATGCTCTTGCTTTTTCATTTTTTCATTCATTTTTATTTTTTTAATGTTTATTTATTTTTGAGAGAGACAGAGACAGAGTATGAGAAAGGGAGGGGCAGAGAGAGAGACATACACACACACAGAATCTGAAGCAGACTCCAGGCTCTGAGCTGTCAGCACAGAGCCTGGCGCGGGTCTTGAACCCACGAAATGTGAGATCATGACCTGAGCCGAAGTCGGACACTCAACCAATTGAGCCACCCAGATACCTCCATGCTCTTGTTTCAAATATATACATATATATACAAATGTATACATTTGTATACATATATACATATATATATTTGTATATATATGTATATATATAAATATATATATATATTTATTTATTTATTTATTTATTTATTTATTTATATTTGAGAGGGAGAGAGACAGAGAGAGAGACAGAGAAATAATGAGCAGGGGAGGCGCAGAGAAAGACGGAGAGAGAGAATTCCAAGCAGGCTCCATACTGCCAGCACACAGCCCAATGTGGGGCTCAATCCCACAACCATGAGATCATGACCTGAGCTGAAGTCAGGAGTCAGACGCTTAACTGACTGAGCCACCCAGACTCCCTTGCTCTTGCATTTTTGTGTGGTATACTGATGTTTCCTGAAATGGAAAATGTGTCTTCCTCTTGGATGCTCTCATCTTAGAGTATCTCTTCTTGTCTTTTTTTTTTTTTTATCACTAAGCTTGCCATCCTTCTGTTCCATGTAACCACGGCATAGTGCACCATCATGAACATTTGACTACATATGTCATTCAGATGATTATACAATATAGCCTAGAGACCATTTTGAAATTAGTCCTTGCTTTTATTTTTAAAATTCATCATTAATGATAAATCTCTGGCCCTCCTACAAAGGTCAATGAAGTTTGAAGAAAGTGTGATCCAATGTGGAACAGAAATAAAAATGAAATCAACTGAAAGCATTTCAACCTTTGGATTTCTGCTGTATGACCTCTTCTTTCCTGTCCCCCCAAGCTGTTGTTGGATGTTAAAAGCGACAAAAGAACTACTTTTGAAGCTTTAAAGTATTTGGTTTTATAGGCAGTGTCTGTTTGGGGATTGTTTCTCCCCCAAAATGAGAATTTTGTCAGTTCGCACCATACTCTGCAAGAACCAAAAGTTTCCAAAAATGGCATTGAAAGACATCTTTAGTGTAAAAAATGCAAAAATAACCACTTGCCATTTTACAATTTGCTGCAAATTTACATTTTACTACAAGGCTTCTATTTATTTGTTTTCTATCCCTTTCAAGATCTACCTTTCTTATAGGAGTTTCAGCATTAAAATAAACCTTGCAGAGTGTTTAGATATTCCCAGGGTTTACTCTTGTAAGAAACAGATCCGTAGACACTTTGCTTGGCAGATCTTATCAGTGTCAGAAATTCCAGACACTTACATAGCATAGCATCATTTATCCAGAGAAAGTGGAATACGTTTAATACACGAAATGTTCCATTTTTCCAAGATAGCTCAGTACGTTTGTTATGTACTTGCATTTGCTGCAACAGGAGGTCCACGCTAAATAAATCTTTCAACGCGTATTATACAGGTGGGCACCTCTGGGTTCTCTCTACCGGTTTTCCAATGGAAGGCCAGGCCAAGGGTTCCCATAGAGACAAGATTTTCTGGTTGATGCCAATTAGAGCACATATAATTATTATAACTTTACTCCCATGCAAAGAGAGTCTACAAGAACCAGAGGGGTCATTGATTAGAAACACACAAGCACGGCACCATAATTCATCTGCATACAATGCTTAGTAGATGATAACTATCATGAACGTTCACACGGAGCATGACCTTATTATCAGTGTACCTCATTTGGTGCCCTTCTTTTCTGTACAATAAAGGCCACCGTGAGTCTACTTACGTACTTGCTTGTATCAATGAAATGATTGTGAACATCGTGACAACAGAGGCTGTGTCGTGATCAGTTTCGTATTTCCCGTGCCTTGCCGAGTCCGCCCACAGAAGATGGTGCATAAAACTGCATGAAAAGTGATACTCACAGCCGCCGGCATGAAATAATTATATTCCTTTATCACTGTTGACAGTTATTACTAATGTTATCTGGAACATCAGGAATACACTAGGCCACCGGGCCACCTAAGAAAGGGCCTGAAAATTATACAAATCAAAACCACACTCAGATATCACCTCACGCCAGTCAGAGTGGCCAAAAATGAACAAATCAGGAGACTATAGATGTTGGCGAGGATGTGGAGAAACGGGAACCCTCTTGCACTGTTGGTGGGAGTGCAAATTGGTGCAGCCGCTCTGGAAAGCAGTGTGGAGGTTCCTCAAAAAATTAAAAATAGACCTACCCTATGACCCAGCAATAGCACTGCTAGGAATTTACCCAAGGGATACAGGAGTACTGATGCATAGGGGCACTTGTACCCCAATGTTGATAGCAGCACTCTCAACAATAGCCAAATTATGGAAAGAGCCGAAATGTCCATCAACTGATGAATGGATAAAGAAATTGTGGTTTATATACACAATGGAGTACTACGTGGCAATGAGAAAGAATGAAATATGGCCCTTTGTAGCAATGTGGATGGAACTGGAGAGTGTGATGCTAAGTGAAATAAGCCATACAGAGAGAGACAGATACCATATGGTTTCACTCTTATGTGGATCCTGAGAAACTTAACAGGAACCCATGGGGGAGGGGAAGGAAAAAAAAAAAAGAGGTTAGAGTGGAAGAGAGCCAAAGCATAAGAGACTGTTAAAAACTGAGAACAAACTGAGGGTTGATGGGGGGTGGGAGGGAGGGGAGGGTGGGTGATGGGCATTGAGGAGGGCACCTTTTGGGATGAGCACTGGGTGTTATATGGAAACCAATTTGACAATAAACTTCATATATTGAAAAAAAAAAGAAAAAGAAAGGGCCTGGAATCATGCACTTGAGCGTTTGTGACAGCTCCAAGCTTGAGGGAAGCAGGAGCCAGATTTGTGAGGTCACTGCTGAAAGTTGCCTCACTCCTTGGGGGGTGGGGGGGGGGCATGCCCAGATTGAAAACCAGGGCTCGATTGTGCCCCATTTTACCTTGCATTTTGCAGTGCAGCTGGGAAATGGATATGACTACGTAAAATTGAAGGAACGTAGTTCTTTCTGAAGATTCTGTTCTTCATTTCCGGATGGTGGTCCTGTAGCTTTGTTTCACTGTGGCTCCACTGCTGCCGACTTCCACAGCAAGTATGACCAGTAGAATTACCTCACGAAATACCTATGGTTTAAAGGATGATGGTGTTTTCTTTCTCACCTTTATGCTACATGCCCACTAGAGGTCAGGATGGTAGGGTGAAGGCACTCTGTTTATTACAGTCATGAAGCGACTCTGGCTGCTGGGGAGTCGCCATCTTGACTGTTGCTATTTCCATCCCAAAGCAAAAGACAGAACTCTGGAGGATCCTTCATTGGCTCTTAGAACGGAAGCAACTAGAAATAGTTGGAAAACAGCTTAAATGGCCACTCGGTTTACTTTGTCAGGCACACATTTGTGTGCTTCCCCTTATTCCCTGAGCTGTCTCTACCAGTGGACTAACCACTCACTCATTCTGGGAGTAGCCGGCTGTCCTTCCCAATGTTGGCAACACAACAGCCAAACAGCCATACCTTGGGGTACCAGGACCTTGCCGCCACGGTCAGACTTTGAGGGCGGGGTGGAAAGTCTGGCATCCCTAAAAGCTGCAGAAGGGAAATGATGATGCCAATCAGAAATGTGTTTGGGGGTTCACTCCACCATGGAGTGGATTTTGGCCAATGACAAAAAGAAAATTTTTCTCTTTCCTATCTTGCAAAAACTATTCTGAGATTTTACCTTGGAGCATTACAAGCCTGCTGAGTCAACCGCTGTCTCTCACCATGGCTCTTGGCCAAGTAGCAGCCGGCATCATAAAGTATCACTTTGAATCACCTCACCTTTTGTCTTGCCTTAAGTTTCTCTTCCTCATCTTCATCAAATTGGGCTTGCACCTCCCAAACAAAGGACTAGCCTTCATCTCTGCTTGAGGCTCTGTTTTCTCAAAAACTTGGGTTGAGACATCTAATCGCATTTGCTCCAGGTATCATGAGGAAAGCCTGACCAATCGAAATGGATTCAACATGGAACCTGACCAGGTCACGTTTGTTTAGTAGTTGACCGCCAGTGGACCTCAAAATTGCCACACTAATATTTTTGGTCATTCTCATACTTGACAGCTTGCGCAGTGAGCTTATTTAATTATACCAATAACTGATTCAATAATAATTAATTTTTTTTAAATCGTCGTGGCGCCATTGACATTTTGGAGTGGATAATTGTCGGTTGTGGGAAACTGTCCTGTACGCTGTGAAATGTTTAGCAGCATTGCTAGCCTCTACCCACGACATAACCAACAGCACCTCCTGTTGTGATAACCAAAAAATATCTCTAGATCTTGTCATATATTTCCCGAGGGGCGAAAGCAGTCCTAGTTGAGAATTGCACCTACGAACATTTTGGCAGCTTAAACTGTGCAAGGTAATTACTTTTTAAGCCATGATTTAAAGATACTGAGTTTGTCTTTCATATTGTTACCCTTAACATGAGAATACTATTTACGTAAATATGAACTGTCTAACAACTTCTATAGCCTATTTTCCCCAACAAATTAAATACTAGTAATATGAAAACAAGGAGCAATATCGTTCTAAATTAGTGAAGATACAAACTGTAAGACTTACATAGAGGGGCAGAAAAATGATAGATAGATAGATACATAGATAGATAGAAAAGAAAGGATAAAAGAAAGAAAAAGGAAGAAAGAAAGAAAGAAAGAAAGAAAGAAAGAAAGAAAGAAAGAAAGGATTACAATACACCAAGAGTATTTATAAACAGATGTTCTATTGAATATGCTTAAGGGCAGATGATATCTCTTAAGTGCATAGTCGCTGTATTTTTATACACATGAATAATGCTAATTTTTTTGAAAGTTATTTGTTCTATTCAATTCTTTATCCTGTAGCCCTGAGATCTTGTTGGGATAATATTTTCTTTTCCTGTTGGGAAACTTTTTTTTTTCTTTTTCCCCTAGGTAATGAAGAAGCATACCTTGTTCAAATTGTCTTGAAATTCAAATGAAGAAGTCTAAATTAATGAGGTTTTACTATGCTTGAACATATGCCGGGGACTGATATCAGATCATCTGCAGATTCTGAACCAATAGCAATTATGTTTGTATCTTCAGCAGTGTCAACCTGAATTAAAAATCGGCCAACTTTATTAAGAATGCCCCAACACACTGCTTAATTAATTTAGAGATACAATCACATAATGTAGTTCACTGCAGCTTCTAAAATGATAATGGAGAAACACCATGCTACCTTTTCTTACTTTTTTATAAATTCAAGCTTTCTTAAAGTAGATCATAATAATTGCCCAATATAAGTTAGACCCAGTGGGAAAAACTCACGTGGCAGTTTTTTGTTCAAACGTGGTGCTAATTCCTTTATCCATGATGTTCGTTTGTTTACTGTTAAATTTAATTTACACTAATCAATTGCATACTCTATGTGTTCTACCTAGCCCTCTTCAATGGTCAGACTGATGGGTTGGGTTTCATTAAATTGATTCGCTTGCTTGAGTCACTTTTTCCATGCACATGGTCCCTTGCTAAAAATAGGTTCAGATAAAGCTGAAGATACGTGTGGGTGTAGACAAGATGGAAAAAATGTGTGTAACATGTCTGAAAGGATGTTTCCTACATGATTAATAGAGGCTCTCTCTGAGCGGTGGGCTTCAAGAATTCTTCTTAACTTATTCTTTATACTTTATTGTTTGAATTACTTACCAGAGCTGTTGTCCATCAAACTTTTAAAAATATTCTTTCAAAACATTGTTTCATGATTATCAGAACATTATCAGTAAATAACTTTTCCAAAATGCTATTAATTTTCTATTTTTATTTTTAATATATATTTTTGAGAGAGAGAGAGAGAGCACGTGAGCGGGGTGGGGGGTAGAGAATCTTAAGCATGCTCCCGACTCAGCATAGAGCCTGACATAGGGCTTGATCCCATGACCCTGAGATCATGACCTGAACCAAAATCAGGAGTTGGACGCTTAATCGACTGAGCCACCTTGATGCCCCTATTAATTTTCAATATACATTTACTTTTTTTCAAAATACTCCTTCAGAAAGGAAAGATGGTGCTCTGTATTTGAAAATAGTATGCATGAGTATAATCATAGACATTAGAGTAATTTCTTCTCATGCTTTTATTTAAATTTGAAATTATGCTAGTTGAACCAAAAAAAAAAAATCTAAGAATTTAAAAAAATGTAATGCTCCCATTTTCCAACATTTTTGCTTTATTTGGGCATTCCGGTCTCCATCTTTTCACTTTTTTACTAGTATATTTTTACTTTCAATGAGATTAATTTGGTAAATATACAGATACAAATGCATCCTGTGAACAGCAGCAATGATGTCACACATTCTTTGAGGAAATTTTGTGATTATAGACATAATACATTTTTTAAATGAACGTTATATATAACTAAATAATATATAATTGTATGACAAAATGTTTTCTGTGTATTTAAAATATAAGTATATAAAATAAAATGTACATTATATATTATATAAAATTATATATCACATAGATTATATAATATATATAAAATACTCATTTATTTAATGAATTGCTCTCTATAATATATAGAACACACATACGTGGATGATAATACATTAAATAAATCAGTCCTCAAAGGACATAATATTGAATTAAGCCATCATTTTTTTCATCAGTTTTATATTATTACTTAAATACATACAAATATAAAACTAAGTACAGTATCTTTATCCTTACAATTTCTTTAAAACTAAAAATTCTAAACAATTCTAAGTGCATTAAATGAAGGCACAATCATAGAGCCGGTAAAATTCAATATGGTATTATTTTTAACATGGTAGACGATTTTATTTTGGTAAAACTAAAAAGGGGAGGTATGCAGTAGAAATATATAGCCTCAGATACGGCTCCACATTAAATTTGTGTCTGTATTTCAACTTTAATATTGTCATTACAGATTCTGTACATCATATAATAATATATGTACTGTGTATAAAACAATTGCTCTAAGACTCGATTTGCCATTCCGGGATTATTGAAACTCAAACTTTATCCAAACTTTACACGTAAGCAATGTGCCAATACCAATTGTAATGAATCATTGGCCATATCTGTGAGGCTTTCTTGTTCACTTAAATATAATGTTGGTGTTGCTGCACTACTGATAACTGCATTACGGGCATCTAATTCAATTGTTGCTCAAAGTACACGTAGAAAAATTCTCCTTGTCTTGGCATCACATTGACTGCTAATGAAATGGAGGGTGTTGTGTCACATAAAACCATGGTCCACTCAATACATTCTGTCTCCAACACAAATGTGGCCTTCATCCTTAACACACTTTTGTTTAAATAATAAATTAAAAAATTGCGTAATAAATAAATAAATAACTCAGATGCAATTTGCTTTTATTTCAACTTAATCCATCCGAAACAAAAAAAAAAAAAAGTGCAAATTACAGCACTGAACTTGAGTGACGGAACTTAGTTTACAGACGGTCCAGTGTCTGTTCATGCTCTCTCGTTTATAGAAGCATTAAAAAATTAGAAAGCTGGGGCGCCTTGGTGGCTCAGTCGGTTACGCATCTGACTTCAGCTCAGGGGGTGATCTCGCAGTCCGTGAGCTCGAGCCCCGCGTCGGGCCCTGTGCTGACCTCTCAGAGCCCGGAGCCTGTTTCGGATTCTGTGTCTCCCTCTCTCTCTCTGACCCTCCCCCGTTCATGCTCTGTCTCTCTCTGTCTCAAAAATAAATAAACGTTAAAAAATAATTAAAAAAAAAATTAGAAAGTTATTGTAGAGGATTAGAGGTCTCCAGAAAATAAGTCGGCAGAATGTGTTCCAGGTTACAAAATCTTAGTTTAGTGGGAGATATGAGTTTAAAACTTAACTTTCCAGTTATTACTTCAAAATTATTACTGAATGCCTCATAAGTCCTAAGAAAGTGTTAGGTGCTGGTTGAGTGGAACAGACATGTTCCAAGCTTTCTTGGAACTTGAAATTTAAAGGGAATTAATGTAATGGGAGGAAAGTTAGACTCTCACTTACAATCTGACTTGAACAAGCTATTACTTAAACTCTCTGAGCCTCAGCTTGGGTGGCTGTACTATCACCATCAGAAGATGATCCTTTAACATTTCAAATTTTTTTTTAATGTTTTATTTATTTTTGAAAGAAAGAGACACAAGGCGAGTGGGGAAGGGGCAGAGAAAGAGGGAGACGCAGAATCCGAAGCAGTCTCCAGGCTCTGAGCTGTCAGCACGGAGCCGACGTGGGGCTCGAACCCACAAACCTTGAGATCATGACCTGAGCGAAGTCCGGCGCCCAACCACCTGAGCCACCCGGGCACCCCTGATCTTTTAACATTTTCAAGTCTTGGCCCAAAGGAAAACATTACCAGTCAAGCTTACTCACACCAAACTAAATCAAATTCAGGATAACTACTGGTAAATCCATTTACAAACTAGTTCAATTTCTATCATAGTGCAACCATTACGGTCAGCCGTATTAATGATTTGATAGTTTGTGTTCCCATCGAGACTAGCCTGTTTGAACTCTCACTCCCAAATAATGGTTCTGATGACATTGGCATGCTTGTTATTGAAATCGGTCCTGGCTGGAGTGTGACAGGCCAACCGTCTCGCAGTGGGCTGAGGCACTCCAAATAGATGGGGGTGATAACAGAAAAGCAACTTCTTTAGCTGAAATTCCAAGGAAATTTTCAAGAGAGGTAGCAATTGGTTTCCTAGCTTGGAACAAGGAATGAGAATGACCGGGCATCTTGCTCGGGCGGAATACAGCATGGGTGCTGTAATGATCATCCTGACTTCCATCTGAAAGACATCACCTCTCACAGCGGGTGATGGAATGCTTGCATCACGACACATGAGGAATTAGCAAGGCAGTAAATCATTGCAACACTTACGGTAGGACAGGCTTTGCTCCGTTTTGCTTTTGGTACAGAAAAGAAAGAGTTTGAAGAGTTTGAACTGCTAATGCCCTCAGCTTACTTTTAGCTCTAAAACCACTTCCCCTAACATTGGTGGATTTGTGCTTAGAGAGTACTATCTAATTTTAATATTAGCTTAAGAAAAACATAATTACGAAGGTAAATCTGTTGAGGGGGCAATCAAATTGTATCTTCCGTGTGTGTGTGTGTGTGTGTGTGCGCCTGTGTGTGCACGTGTGTTTAACCAGATGCCCCAAATGATGACCCTTCTTCCAGTACAATGATCAGCACATAGTAGGTTCACAATAAACATTTGATGAATGTGTGAAATGAACTCTTCTAATATTCAAAATAATCAAAAGATGAATGTTAGCACTACCGATGTCTAAAATTGCCTGAAATCAGTGTTGGGATCAAGGCAGCGTTTATACAAATAATTTTAAATGACATCTATTTTGAAATTTTTAAAAGACCAATCTACCTTTTTTTTTTTTTAAGTTTACGTATTTACTTTTGAGAGAGAGACAGAGAGGAAATCCGAAGCGATTTCTGTGCTGACAGCAGAGAGCCTCATGTGAGACTTAAACTCGCGAACTGTGAGATCGTGACCTGAGCCAAAGTCAGCAGCTCGACCCACTGAGTCACCCAGGCGCCCCTATCTGTTTTGATTTTTTAAACCAGTATATATTATTTTCCGAGTTTGAAAGTAAAACCGGGCTTCACCAGAAGAAAATTTAAAAATATACAAGAGTCACGACAGGATTGGTAACTGTCAGTAATGGGCTTACCCACTGATAACACTGTAGGATTAACGCTTGTATGCAGTTCCCAATTTTTATGCATCTGTGTAATTTAAGTCACACCTATGTGTGCAGAATATTACAATGGTGTCGTGGATTGAACTAGGCTACTGTGCTGTTGCTGCTTTCGGATGCTACCGAGATACCAATCTACTCTTACTGGGAAATAAGGCAAATATTTTCCATAGTAAGTCCAGCTAGAGCATCAAGCAAATATATTAAATTAAATTAAACTAAATGTTTAATATAAAAGCACATTAGCATGCTATGTCTTTAAGAAAAGTCTACTAAGCCAATTTAGTCTTGGGTCAACACAATTCATCAAGAAAGGGCATACAGGACTAAAAATGCTATGAAATGGCTTCTCTCTCCCCCACCACCCCCCCACCCCCACCCTCAGTATAAAATATTGCTCATTTACGTCCTTTTTATTCAATCTCATTCTTCTGGCTTTGCCGCAGAAGGCAGAGATGCCTGGAAACCTTATTTAAAAATTTGGGAAAAGGAGTGCAGGAAAGTGTAAAGATATTAATGTGTTTCATTAATTGTAGAGAGTATAACCTCATTTACTCAACTGCCCTGGGGACATTGTTGCTGCTTTAAATGGAGAAGCAACTGGTAAATTGGGAACCACGGGTCTTAATGCTTAAACCAGAGCTTCTAGTTCAGAGACAGAAAGTCATGTTCCAAAGAAAGCAGAGTTTCTGCTTTGCCCATTTAAAGCTGAACAAAACGCAGTGCAACTGAAAAATGCAGGGGGATGTGAAACCGCTGTGAAATCCCAAGGGGGAGAAAAAAAAAAGAGTCTGAGTAAAAGTGGAATGTTCGATAACCACGTCAGCATTATCTTTCCCAGCGGTGATTGCCAAAACTGTATTTGTTTATAGTTAGTTGAAGATAAAGAACGAACTTGGAGCCACGGGGAAAAAAATATTCTCTATTTCCCTGAGAAATAAAAGTGTTCAAGATTCTCTTGCAAAGTCTGGAGATCGTGCCGGACGGGCCTGCCTGTGGGGTATTTCCTGCCTAATGTTGCAGTCCTGAGGGCTCGTGATGGGCTTCAGAAAAACGTCAATCTTAAGTTGTGCTATTAATTTGAGAAAAGTTCGGGGGTGGGAATGACAGACTCAAATGCAGTTTTGCCTCATTAGACGTGAACCTGAACAGCCGAGTGTCTTTCTCAGGCTGAGTTTCTTCAGATCACTCTTGTGGTTTGGGGGGAAATACTGATGACCCATGGCTTGTGAGCCTGTAATTCGTTCCCCTGTGAGTCATGAAATCTCTGCCAGGTTCTGTGTATTTCTTTATTTCTTTATTTTTTTTATAGAGCTCTGAATAAAAACAAAGTCAAACTCTTTCGTATGGTGTGCAGGCTGCTCCAAGCTCCGGCCTTGGCTCTGAAGGCCTTCTTTGTCTTCCTCAGTATCTTTCTCATGAGCCAGTAACTCTGACCGGCTGGTTTACTTCTGGCTCTAACTGAACCATGCTATCTGGATGTGCAGATGGTCCAGAGCTTTGTGGCTTCGGCACCTAACACAGATCTTTGCACTCAGCAGGCATCAATGCCTGTGTTTACCCGGCCACCACGAGCAAATGTGAAATGCTCATTGTCAAACACAGACACAGCCCCTGTGGATAAAAATGGCCTGGTGCCCCATTTTGGAAATGTTTCATAGGACCCAATTTGCTTTCATACAGCATATGTATGGTGAGCATTTGTCTTGCCTTGTGATTTTCAAAGGAGACAGTCTAACAATATGGAAAAACACCCAGGGTGTGCAGTCAAGCTACAAGTGAAAAAGATTCAAGGACTTTTTGTGAGCTCCTATTCGAGGCCATGTACGGTGTTTGCTAACGATGAGTAGGAAAGAATTCCTTCCTTTAAGGAGCTTACAAGAGATGGGAAAAGATAGACGTGCCCACTACCGTTGATTTTTATCAGATAGACTGTGCTAGGTACTGTTGGCAGGCTGAGGAAGGGTGATTCATTCTTACTGGTTCCACCGAAACCTGGCACTGAATGGTGACCTTGAAGGACAGGTAGATTTCATAGGTGGAGTCAAAGTACGGGGTGTATCAGGAGGAAGAGATAAGGTGGGCAAAGATCCAGGAGGGCCAGAGGGTATCTGTAGCTAAGCACCATTGGAGGGGGGTAAAGATTGTCCGGGAAAAATGTTGAAGGAGTAGAGAATGAGCCTTCATTTTCCCAGGGGCGTTTTTGGGGATATCACAAGGATGCGATGGCTACTGTTGATGCCGAGGAGGCAAAGCTGGAAGGACTCACCATTCTGTGATGCTGTCAGGTCCAGAAGTGGAAGAGTCGAGGCTGTTACAGAGCAAGAACCCAAGGCCACGGAGGTCCGCGGGAGTGCTGGACAGTCGAGCTATGCCTGGCGTCCACTCTTCCCTGGGAACGCAGAGCAGGTCACACGATTTAACACAAGTCTATGGACGGTTGATTCATCTACGGAATGGTTGGATGCCATAGGGGGAGGAAAAGAAAGTATACAAGAAATGTGCAAATTAACGAGCTTACATTCTAGGTGGGGGAGATGTAAGACGCACACACGTTAACAGTTTGTTTCCTCCGCACGGAGCTAATGAACCTTTCCCGAGCACAGCTACGGCGTTGAAAGTAGAAACTCAAAGATCAATCTACCACTTGCCTTTAAGGCTCTCCAGGTCCACCGGGGAAATGTGTGTATGGAGACAAGTTGTGATTTGATGGGACCGGGATTTTCAAGGACTTTGCACCCTTAAAAATTACTGAGGATCCTTAACGATATTTTGTGCATATGGATTACATCTGTCAATATTTCTCAAATTAGGAATTAGAAGGAAAAACCGTTTAAAATATTTATTTACAGGGGTGCCTGGGTGGCTCAGTCGGTTAAGCATCTGACTCTTGATTTCCGCTCAGGCCATGGTCTCATGGTTCGTATGATGGGGTCCCACATTGGGCTCTGTGCTGACAACCTGGAGCCTGCTTGGGGTCCTCTCTCTCTCTCTCTCTCTCTCTGCACCTTCTCTACTCATGCTCTCTCTTTCAAAAATAAATAGATGAAGATAAATACATAAATAATAAATAAATAAACATTTAAAATTTATTTACAAAACTTATCTTTAAATGATAATTACAAACTCATCACATGTTATATCAGAGTGATGATATCATCCCATCTCATGTAGCTTCTGGAAAATTCCACTGTACGCCTGTGAGGGAATTACAGTGAAAAAGGCAAATCATATTTTAGTATTTGTATGAAAATAGTATGGACCTCACAGATCCCCAAAAGAATGTGGGGAACTCGGACAGCTTCTTGGACCACAGTTTGAGAATCATTACAACAGGATAAGAGCTCTAATAGGAACAAAAAATGGGCACCATGCCGTGGGAACCGAAATTAGGGAACCCATTTATACAGTTTGTAATACACGAACTAATAAGATATGTTACAGGTCTCAGCCCCATATCATGTCATTTAGTATTCAGACAACCATATCAGGTGTAATTCAATACCTGTAGTTTACAGATGGGAAGCCTTTGAAGGTTATAAATATATTGGTCAGAGATAAACAGCAAGTTTGTGGCTGGTCTGGAATGCAAAAAGGCACAATGATGATTCTCTCCAGCAGGTCAGTGTATAATTAAATAGCAACATCCGATTCTTAATTAGTCCTTGATTAGTCCTTGTGAGTCATTGGACTAAGTTTTTTATGTCCACCATTTGTCCCATTTAATTCTTGCAACAATACAAGGTAAAAAAACCTATTATTATCCCCATTTTATGTGTGTAATGCTCTGGTAGAGATCAGGTAACTGGTCTGAAGTCATAAAATTATAGAGGAGTAGACCTACCGTAAATATCCGGATCTTTCTGATGACAAAAGTAAGTTCTGGCTCTATAATTCTGCCTCCTTAAATAGTAACTACCCTAATCAAATAATAATAAAATAATAGCTAAGGTGCATCAGGTGCAAAACCCTTTCTATGTAAAACGAAACAAAACCTCCTTAATTCTAAAAAACAAAACTACAAACAAAAAAACTACAAACAAAAAAAACCACTTTCCTATGTTTACTCCTATTTTGTAAATGTGTCCTTGCTGAAGATTCAAAATGCTGGAGAATCCAAGGAGTAAGAGACCCGAATGGCACATAAGAACTGAAAACAAACAAACAAAAAAGTTGGGGAAGTCATGGGTCAGGAAAAGACCATGTGTCGGCCAGGTGTCAGGTGTGGGTCGCGTTGCAAACGGGGCGGAGGGGACTCTGATCTCCCTACTGGAGGAAGCAGGTAGCTCATGGTTTGAAAAGAACTGCGACCCTCCTATTTTCAAAAATCAATATCCTTTGTGTCATTCAAAAGGGGACCGGTCCAATTTCTGCCCGCCCTATTCTTTCCTTTCTTCCGCACTCAATCTGACTGCAAAGTGGATTTCTCCGCCCAGAGCTCTAACCTGGGAAGATGCCTCGGGTTCTGCTCCGGGTGGCGACATGTCACCACCGCGGTCGGCTATCTGCAATGCAAATCGCCAGGCTTTGGCATCCAAGATTGATGTCCCCGGCAAGAATGTACTTAGTTGCTGGGCTGGAGCTGAGTGGAAGCGACACAGCCCTCTCCCCAGCCTCGAGTGCCTGTCAGAGGTAACAAAGCAGGGCTGGGGGAGATATGAGCCATGTACCTTTTTTAACAGCACGTGGTATTAATGCATCTAAATTTGGTTGGGGCCTCCAAGTCTGGGCCGAGGGCAGATGGCATACCCGAGCTGGGGCAGAGGGCAAGGGGGCTTTCCACAAACTATTCTAGAGACTGGTGAGAAGACACAGAGCCCCGTGAGGCACAGCACCTGTCCGGGTCAGACTCCCATGTACATTCCCAGCGTTTCTGGGCAGCTCCCAGTGCTGTCCAGTGGTCTTCAGGCAAGGACCAGAGATCCCCGGGAAGCCGAGCCTGACTGCTGACATCCAGCCATGTGCCCTCCGTGCAGGGAAGGCGGGGAACTTGAAATCGGGCCAGGCCCTTCAGGTGCAAGAAATTCACAAGAAAGCCTGGAAACGATCTGGAGAAAAATTAAAAATCCATCTGAAGCCCGTCTTTTCCTTTGGACGGTAGTTGTGGCAATTTGGGGTGGGGGTGGGGGTGGGGAAGCAATGGATTTCATTTAATCCACTGCCGTCTGTGGTGCTTTCGATTTGTTGGCAGTGATGTGGGAGGAAGAAATTCTCTTCTGCCAGGGCCCTGGAGATCACACTTGTGTAACCATGTCTTGGCTCATTTTCTAGTGAATCTTCCCTTAGAGGAATGCTTCTAAGCACCCCAAGAGAAAGAAAACGGTCTAGTGTGAAATAATGTATAACCATGTATCTCCTTTGGTAATTATAAATTACAGGATCAATACAGAAAACCGAATATCAGTAGAAAGAAGAAATCACTTGTTTGGGAAGTCACCAAATATCTAAATATCTAAAAGCAATGGCTGCGAAAATTTTGCGCGTGGCTTTCTAAATACACACACGCATATGCGTGGAGCTTATAATACAGCATGGACACGTTATAATTGCAAAAAGCAGGAAGTAGCCATTTTCTATCAGCGCGTCCATCAGGGGCTGAGCATTCGATTGCACACATGTACCGTGATCAGGCTAACGTTCTCCCAGAGCTGTGAGCTTCGATTTGTTTTGCTATTTAAAAAAAGACAAAACAAAACACAGTAAATATTATTGTGCTTTCATCTTTAGGCATTTCTCCGGTTAAATATAAAATTTGGGGGGGGGGGTAATTTTGGACTCTATTATTTTCTGTAGACCTTTCTTACTTGTCCTCATGAATCCCAGACCCGTTAAGTAAAATGATTGATTTGGAGGAACTGTTCTTTTCTTGGTCAACTTAAAATTGACAACATTTCTACCAACATTCCAACTTGGACCACCTTGGGAACATGCAGCAGGGAAAGGATGATGTAAATGATAAAATCCCAGTGGGGCGCCTGGGTGGCTCAGTCGGCGAAGTGTCGGACTCTTGATTTCGGCTCTGGTCATGATCTCACTGTCCGTCCTGCTGGTGTGGAGACTGCTACAGATTCTCTCTCTCTCTCTCTCTCTCTCTCTCACCCCACCTCCATGCTCTCTCTCTTTCTCTCTCTCCTTCTGTCTCTTTCACCCCATCTCCTACGTTCACTCTCTCTCTCTCAAAGTCAATAAACTTTAAAATAATAATAATAATAATAATAATAATAATAATAATGGTATCCCAGCATTGCTGTTTCCTGCCATTTGCAGGTTGAGTTTCCACATCTATTCGTGCATGTACCATGTGCAAATGTGTTATCCCCAAAACTCATTTGTAAATTGGCCGGTTGGAACTGGAAAAGTGTTTTTTCTATATAATATAAAAAAATATGTGTCAGTCTCCCAAGAGGGTGAAACAAAGCATACAGAAGCCTTGCAATGATGATATTTAACATTATTAAACACCAACACCTTCTATTTGCTAAGCAATGGATACATCAGCCCTCCTCTGAATGGGCCCTAAGTTATAAAATATATAATATATATTAATTTTATATAATATATATAAAATATATAATATTAATTTTATATAATATATAAAATATATAATACATATTAATTTTATAGAATATAAAAATATATAATATTATATAGAATGTATAATTAATATATATTATATATTTATATTTTATATTATAAATATATATTATATATATTATGATTATAAGTATGCTTATATTGATAAGTATACTTAATCAATTTAATGATGTATTAGAGGACATAAAATATTTTGAAATTTGCTGTTCTGCTTTCTCCATTCTTTTATTCTCCTAAAGCACTAAAAATAAAAGATAGTGAGATTATATGGGAAAGAGTTTTATTTACCAAGAGAAATAAAGGGGTGAATTTGAGGTGGAGAGTGATCCTGTGAAGATTCTAAAGAGCTCCTCCCCCTCCCCCTGAAATACTGTCAAGGACGTAACTAAGAGCCAAGACCAAGGATAACCCTAATCCTTCACTATGTCGCGTTGTCCTTTACAATTTTTGAAACTTTATTCCTTGATTGAACAAGTAACATATGTATGCTGCATACCATGTGTGATAGTAGGCTTTCAAAGACACATGGGTTAAAAGCAGACTCTCTTTTAATCAAGAAAAATAGTCTCATCTAATACGACTATATACAGTGGTACCTAACATACAGTAAATTCCCATTAAATGCTTCATATTTTTTGCGTTTATATTCAATTAATAGTGGCTCCTCCTACCCCCCCAAAATGTTTCTCTTGTTCTCTTGACTTTCTTTACTTTGTTTCTCCTATTCCCTTCCCAGTGTTCTACCCACCCTCTTCTTTGCCTCCTTTCCTTGGGTTCATGTCCTTGAGTGCCTTCACCAAGTATTGGCGTCCTCATTCTCTCTCTCTCTCCCCATGAATGGGGAAGATGGGCAGAGGGAGAGAGACAGAGAGAAGGAGACAGAGAGACTCTTAAGCAGGCTCCACACTCAGCATGGAGCCCTACATGGGGCTCAATCCCTGACCCTAAAATCATGACCTGAGCCAAAATCAAGAGTCAGAATCGGACACTCAACTGACTGAGCCACCCAGGCACCACTCCCATAAACACTGTATTTTTATTATTTATTTATTTATTTATTTATTTATTTATTTATTTATTTTTGGTCTTCTCACTATCTTCTCTGATGTGACCTCTTGGCTCAGTGGGAGAGCAGAGGAGAGAGGACAGGAGGAGACATCTTAACGGGAGCCTAAGACCATACTCTCGAATGCTCCAGAACTTCTAAATGACTTTTAAACTTTGTAGAAGCCTCTTCTCTGACTATAGGGTTAGTATTTTTAAATTAATTTAATAATCATAAAAATATGCATACCTGCTTAAAACATTTTATTTCATCTTAAAGAATGGAAACTATCCAATGAATGAAGGATATAAACCACATCCAAATACATTATCAATGATTTTTAGTTTCACATTCTTTAAAATGGTGCAATAACCTACAGAGCTTGCTAAGCAGAATTGCAGAGCCTTTTCTTTGTTTTTACTATTGTTTTCCATGACTATCATCACCCATACTGAGTTCCCAAGAAATATATTTTTAAGTTTATTGATTTTGAGAGAGACAGAGACAGAGCAAGGGGGTGGGGCACAGAGAGCAAGAGAGGGAGAGACAGAATCCCAAGTCACACGGGGCTTGAACTCACAAAACGTTGAGATCATGATCTGAGCCGAAATCAAGAGTCGGCCACGTAGTCGACTGAGCCGCTCAGGCGCCCTTGAGAAATCTTTTTGATAATTATTATAAACTGCATGGTTGTGCCCAACCCCATGTATATGTTGAACCCCTTATGGGATGGCTTGTGGAGGTGGGGCCTTTGGGAGATGGATAGGTTTAGATGACATCATGAGAGTCCAACCTTCATGATAAGATGAATATACTTATAAGAAGAGGAAAGACACAGAAGAAATTAGCAAGAGGGCTCTTACCTGGAACCGAATTGATCTGTACCTCGACCTTGGACTTCTCACCCTCTGGAACTGTGAGGAATAGATATTTGTTGTTTAAGCCTCCCAGTTTGTCTTGCTTTTGCGAGAGCAGCCCGAGCTAACTAAGACAGTGATTTTCCTATTGAATTTTCCGGTGAATTTCTATATTTTTCCTTCAAGCCATCAACGTAGTTTTCATAGTAGCAACAACCCATACTCCTAGTTCATCCATTTATACATTCATTAAAGTATGTGTTTGCAATGGGATAAACCTGGAATACAGATTTAGAGCAAACATACCTGACTTTTGGTCAGCATGGTAGTCAAGAAATATACTCTTCTGAATGTTGCTGCTAAGCAGAAGTATGCTGGCCCACTATGTAGTCCCCTCTGCACAGAAACATAGGTGCATAGGGGGAAGTGTCTGATATCCTGCAACTCATCTGGGAGTCTGGTTCAAATCTTACACTCCTCTTTTTGCCTTTGGGGGTGCCAGATAAAGGAAGGTTCTGTTCTCAAAGGAGGAGCGATCAAGAAAGGGAATTACTAAGTCTTTCCCTATGAGGTAGCCTACATTCTCCCCCTATTGCCTGTAGAAGTACGTGTGTTTCCAAGAGGAGATGAAAAAAGCCTACAGAGGATCCATGAGACAGGGGCATGGAGAGACCAAGAATGAAGAGTGGATGCTTCAGTCTCCAATGGCTGTCCAGGTGGAAGATAAACCTTTGGGAAAGGGGGATAAGAGGAATCACTGATAGAAGGCGGTGTTGACAAGTAACACTCACAGGAATGGGTTGGGTGGAGTCAGTCCTGCTATGATGGACGTTAGAGAATCCCTATAATGAAACCTTTATCACAAAGTGAGTGTTGAACTCAAGTGGGTCTAGACAATGCCCAACGACTGGGAAGAGAAGGAAAAGATTGGGAAGCTGACTTTGTAAGATCGCATAACAAGTGATTGTGATGAGTTGCTTTGGGTATCCTGATTTTGGAGCCCGTGTAGAGCATTATTTTCCTTTAAAACTCAATAATAATGCAATAATACTCAAACTGCTTAGTACTTGTCCGGATTCTTTAAATCAAGATGCTATTTAATAATTTTAGTACTTCTGTGAAGGCTATGCAATTACCATTCCTGTTATTAATTGATGGATCTGAGGCTTACAGAGTTTTAATAACCCAACACAGATATCCTGAAATGCCAACCAAGGTCCCTGACTCCAGATCCCTTGCTAGGAGCCGCTGTTGTCCTTGGTACTGTCTACACTAACATGTACCCTGAGCGTCCTGGTTTTGTTTTTAACGCTTGATTTAGGGGGAATAGAGGCATTTGGGGGGGCAGAAACATTGAGAGACATGACCCTGGTTGTCCGTTGGTATACAGCCAAAAAGCATTCCCTTTCTGCCTGGCAGAGAGAGTGGATTCTAAATTCCTCTCCACTCTCTCTGTGGTCTCTATTAGAGATTCCGACAGTTACTAGATAAAGTTAAAGACTCATGTGGTGATCCTCACACTAATTGGACCGTAATGTATAGCCTCGGTCAAGCACATCTTTCCCAGCACTTCTCTCTGCAGACGGCAATCGAGCCATTTACAGAAGATGCATTGGCTGCCAAGACCCTAGAGCAACCTTAAGCTGCACTGGCCTTTTAGTGGAAAACACAATTAATTTTTATACTGAAGGGCAATTAAGAGCGGGGCTAAAATAAACATCTTTTGGAACGTTGAATGCCAAAGATTACATAGGAGATGTCTTTCCCACCTGTATTTCAGAAGCCCGCGAGCATACCAACTTCTGGTTGTTCCAAGTCAAGTTGCCAAATGTCCGTTTCATTTCGGTAAATGTGAATTGAAATAAATAGCTGTGCTAGCCGTGTTGCTATTCTGAAAGGAGATCACTTACATCAAGTCCTTTACCAGCAGTAGCTCTGAAAAACACATGTGTGCCCGGACACCTGTTACATTCATACATTTGTAGAAACAACTACCCAGATTTTTTAAACACATGCACACATCCATGGATAACACACCATGTGTTACAAGTTGCTTTAGCTAATTTCAGCACAGAGAACATCTTCCTGGGGGGAAAAATGTTTTTGTTTAAATAAAAGGACACACCAAAAGCAGGGGGAAGACACTTCTTTTATACATCATTTAGAGAAGCAGAGATTTAGCAACTGCATGATTAGTTGGAAGAAAAAAAAATGTAGTAGTTGAGAAAACCTGGGGGTAGATTTTGGAAGATGTACATTAAAGCTATATTGGGTCACTTGTTAGCAAATTGTCTAACTACCAGTCAGTCACTTAGCCTCTCTAACTCTACTGGTTCTGGGAATTTACTTTTCAGTGAATTTTCTGCTCACATGTATTTTCCCATTTTTAAAAATGGATATATATTTTTTCTTAACAACTTATAGAAGGTTTTATAAAATGTGTACCTTGGACACTAATATTTTGTTGAATGCATACATGGTAAATACCTTTTCCCAGGCTGGGCTGTCTGAGTACATCAATATATGATTAGGATGCGGACAATATCGGTGGAAATGCACCTCGGTCCCATCCATTTGAGCTGGATATTTCATATGCTCTAATGCAGAAATGTTATGAGATACACGTAGAAGTGTTCCCTATAGCATTATTTGTAATAAAAGCTAATTCTTGCCAAGGACTTATTATTTCCCAAGAACCCTTTTAAGTTTTTCATTTGTATTATGTAATTTAATCTTCAAAATGACTCTGTGTGGTATGAACTATGTCATGCCCATATAAGTAAACCAAGGCATTGCAGTTAAACAATTTCCCCCAAATAACAGAGAAAAAGAGAGGTAACCAATACGGATTATTGCCCGGGAACTCTGGCTTCAGAGCTACATTCATAGCCTCTATGCCAAACCGTCATGGGTATAGGACTGAATACATAGGTTGCAGTTGATTATTCAATGAAATGTCATTCTTTTAAACAGTAGATTTACATATATCAGAGTAGGTAAATGTCAAAATGACAATGCCAAAGTGAAGGAAAACTAGTTTCAAAAGGTATAAAAGTAAAATATTTAAAGAAGATACAAAACTATTATGTAGATATAGATATATGCACATACATGTTTCATTTATGCATTCCTATGCAAAAATGTGCAAATATGGAGGCATTAACATGTCAAGCACAAAAGAGGGGTAAGTTCTTCAGAAGGCGAAAATGAAAGACAATAAATATATTTCTTTCCTTAAAGTAATAAATCTGAAGCTAATATGGCAGAATATTACATCTGTTAAATCTGGGAAGGGAGTACAAGGACAGCCAATATATTGTTTTCTCTACTTTCATGTTTAAAATGTTTCATAAACCAAGAATTTAAAGGACACAAAGAGGCATCATGTGAAGGTCCTCTGTAAAACCTGGCATGATATACACATGGAATTTATTTATGTTATGATCACCAAAAGTGAAACAGAAGGGCTTGGTTTCCAAATGGTTGAGTAAAGATTTCTGAAAAGCCACTTTCCTATAAAAGCAAAATGAATTGTAGAAATTAAAGCCTTGCAACAATTCAAGAAACGTTTATTCAAGAAAAACAGCTGAATGTTAACAAAACCCGTGAGGCTTATACTACTTTGGCTTGCCATTATCTCATCACTGTCCTTCCAGAAACGAGATAGCTTTAAAAAGCAACAGTCTCACAACGGTGGTAGCCGTGAAATCAAAGAGTGCAGCAGGCACTGGAGGGGCCAACACAGGTTGGAAGCCCCTAAAAGTGCGAGGGAATTGTCTGAAAGTCCACTTTCCGTGCCTGACTCAGAACCCAGTCTCTGGGAACAGCACTAACCTGCAGGGGATTTGCTGAAAAGAAGCAGTAGCAATTGTTTAATACCACAGTTGCCTGAGGGAGGGATGCTAGTCAGAGGTAAAATCTTAGGGCCTCCCCAGGCTCTGCACAATCCGGAAGTGAAGGCTAAGGGAGACTGCCTGTCGGACCATTGAACACAGGCCCAACAGAGCCTCTCGCCAAAGACTGGGAGACTCCCTGGTTCAAAGCTCTCAAGGATTTCTCTGTCTGATCATCAGCTTTCCACTATGGTAACTGAGCGGATGTCAGTTACTACACATGATAAAGAATACAAACTTTAAAGAAATAGTCAAGAATATCACTAAAAAACAATAAAACAAGTACCTGAGAACCTGAGTTGTTCAGTTGGTGAAACGTTCGACTCATTAATTTCAGCTCACATCACAATCTCATGGCTTGTGGGTTTGAGCTCTGGTGACAGCTCAGAGCCTGGAGCCTGCTTCGGATTCTGTGCCTCCCTCTCTCTGCCCCTCCCCCAGTCTCACTCTGTCTCTCTGTCTCTCGAAAATAAATATACATTTAAAAAAATTTAAAAAAAAAAACGGAGTTGGCAGGCTTATTATATACAGGCATAACTGGGAGATACTACAGTTTTGGTTCCAGACCACCACAATAAAGCCAATATTACAATAAAGTGAGTCCAACAAGTTTTTTGCTTTCCCAGTGCCTGTTAAAGTTATGCTTACATTATACTGTAGTTTATTAAGAGTGCAAGAGCATTCATCTCAAAGAAATGTACATGCCTTAATTTAAAAACGACGTATTGTTAAAAAACGCTAACCATCCACCGAGCTTTCAAAAATCATCATCGTTCTGCTGTTGGAGGGTTTTGCCTCAATACTGATGGCTGCTGACCGATCTGGGTGCTGGTTGCTGAAGGTTGGGGTGGCTGTGTCAATTTCTGAAAATTAGATGACAGTAAGTTTGTTGCATTGATCTTTCTTTCATGAATGATTTCTCTATGGCACGTGATGCTGTTTGATAGCATTTTACCCACAGAAGAACGTTTTTCAACACTGGAGTCAATGCTTTCAAACCTGCTGCAGTTCTAGCAACTAAGTTTATGGAATATTATCAACTCTGTTGTCATTTCAACAATCTTCACACCGTCTTCATGAGGGGTGCATTCCACCCGAAAACCTACTTTCTTTGCTCACGCGTTAAGAAGCAACAATTCAGTAATTCAGACCCATCTTCAGGTTCCACTTGTAACCCTAGTTCTCTTGCTATTTCCCCCACAGTTGCAGTGACTTAGACCAATGAGATCTTTCTCTTCAATCTACAGTGAACTTCTTACAATCTCCTGTTCATGTCGATATTCTGACCTCTTCCTAGGAATCACTAATGTTCATACAGGCACCTAGAATGGTGAATCTTTCCCAATAGATTTTCAATTAACTTGCCCAGATCCATCAGAGGAAACTCTATCTATGAAAGCTATAGCCTTGCAAAATGTGTTTCTTCAACAATAACACTTGAAAGTCAAAATTACTTTTTTATCCATGGGCTGCAGAATGGATGTGGTATTAGTATCCATGTAAACAACATAAATCTCGTTGCATATTTTCATCAGAGTTCTTGGCTTGTCAATAAGCAGTAATATTTCGAAAGGAATCTGTTTCTGAACAGTAGGTCTCACCAGTGGGCTTAAAATATTCAGTAAACCATTTTGTAAAAAGGTGTGCTTTTCATTTAGGCATTGTTGTTCCATTGACAGAGTGGGCAGAGTAGAATCTGAATGATTTTTTTAAATTTTTTAATGTGTATTTACTTTTGAAGAGAGAGAGTGAGCAGGGGAGGGCAGAGAAAGGGAGACACAGCATCTGAAATAGGCTCCAGGCTCCAAGCTGTCAGCACAGAGACTGATGCGGGTCTCAAACCCACAAACCGTGAGATCACGACCTGAGCCATAGTCAGATGCTCAACCGACTGAGCCACTCACGTGCCCCAATTTACCATAACTTTTGAAGGCCCTAAAATTTTCAGAATACTAATGAGCATTGGCTTCGACTTACACTGAGTAGGGTGGCCTGAGGAGAGAGAGAGAGAGCTAGGACAAAGCAAAAAATAATAAAACAGGGTCTGCCTCAATTTCACTTCCAGTGAAAAGCTAGAAATGATTACGCTTAGTGAGGAAGGCACTTTGAAGGCCAAGATCAGCTGGAAGCTGGATCTGGAAGCTGGAAGCCTCTTGCCCCAAAGAGTTAGCCGAGTTATGAAAGCAAAAGAAAAGTTCTGGAAGGAAATTCAAAGTGCTACTCCGGTGAACACACCAATCATAAGAAAGTGAAACAGCCTTCGCAGATACGGAGAAAGTTTTACTGGCTTGGATAGAAGATCAAAGAGCCACAGGACTCCCCGAAGCCAAAGCCTAACCCAGAGCAAGGCCCTAACTCTCCTCAGTCCTCTAAAGGCTCAGAGAGGTGAGGAAGCTGCCAAAGAAAAGTTTGAGGCTAGCCGAGGTTGGTTCGTGAGGTTCAACGAAAGAAGCCGTCTTCAGGGCACCAAGATGAAGGGGCAAGTGACGATATAGAAACTGCAGCGAGCTATTCGAAATTAACTCAGGAAGGTGGCTCCGCTAAACAACAGATACAGATGAAACCATCTTTTATCAGAAGGCGATGCCCTCCAGGACTTTCATAGCTAGAGAGGAAAAGCCAGTGCCAGGCTTTAAGGCTTCGAAGGACGGGCTGACTCTCTTGTTAGGGGCTAAGACAGCTGCTGACTTCAAGTTGAAGCCACTGCCTATTTAACATCCTGAAAATCCTTCAGGCTCTTAAAAATTATGCTAAATCTCCTCCGCGTGAGCTCTATAAATAAAACAACAAAGCCTGGATGGCAGCCCATCTGTTTACAACATGGTCTACGGACTATTTTAAGCCCACTGTTGAGATCCATTGCTCAGAAACAAGGATCCCTTTCAAAATATTACCGTTCGTTGACAATGCAACTGGTCACCCAAGGGCTCTGGTGGGGATGTACAATGAGACCATTGTTGTCTTGTTGTTGGCCTGCTCACACCGCATCTGTTCTGCAGCCAATGGATCAAGGAGTCATCTCGACTTTCAGGTTTTATGATGCGAGAAATGCATTTTGTAAGGCTAGAGCTGCAGAGGTAGCGATTCCTCTGATGGATCTGGGCCTAAAAATTGGAAAGCTGGAAAGGATCCCCCGTTCTAGGTGCCACTGAAAACATGGTGACTTATAGGAAGAGGACTTTACCTTTTGCAACCATTTTTCTTTTTATTATTTTGCTATTTTTTTAAACTTTTTAATTTTGTGAAAGACACTGTTATCGGGCCTCTCTAGATTGTTTATGGCGAAAAGAAAAGTTTTCCCTTGATCTCACACACACCCACACACACACACCCCACAGTGCAGATACATGACACTTTTAGTTGGTATGTCAGTAACAGAGGGTAATAGAAAAATAAAGAAAGCTGCAACATTTCAAAAACATGTTTAACAAGAGAAATCTTGCTCACACAGCGTGTATATACGCCAGATACCTAATTTATAGACATACAAAGGAGAATTGCCTGATGTATCAAACACGATTCCAAAAGGGATTAATCTGTGAATTTAGGGTTAATCTAATAAAAAGATCACGAAGTTTGAACAAGGTGTCGTTTATAGCATTTTCCCAATTGTTTTTGAAAACTATTCAAAATCTACTCGAGTAACATTAAATTACGTTTGTAGACTTCTCATACATGCTCGTGTGTTTAAAAATGGCATAAAAATATACAAAAATGTTCATGTCATAAAAAAACGGTCTTTATTATAATCTTACATGTTTGTATCTATGCCAAACTTCAATGGTTAAAGTAATAGCAGGCCTTTTATTTTTTAAAAATTGTTTTAATGTTTACTTATTTTACAGAGACAGAGAGAGACAGAGCATGAGCAGAGGAGGGGCGGGAGGGTGGGGAGACACAGAATCTGAAGCGGGCTCCAGGCTCTGAGCTGTCAGCACAAACCCTGATGCGGGACTCGGACCCACAAACCGCGAGATCATGACATGAGCCCAAGTTGGGTGTTTAACTGACTGAGCCACCCAGGTGCCCTTGGACCTTTTATTTAAATCAAAATACAATACTTTTATTATCGAACTCTAGAGGGTTTGATGATGTGGAAACAGTATATTCATAAGAATTGCATTGAATAAATATTTATTAGAAAAATGCTACCTGAAAATTGTAATGCTAAGTCTACTCGACTAAGAGCAATTCTAGCATCAATTAAATAACAATATCGGAATCAAAAAGAGATGAGTCAAAATGACTTTATAAAGGCAGAAAACACATGCGGACGTTGTGCTGTGGTTGCGGGAGTTCAGGACCCGGCCGCCTCAAGCTCAGCCAAACCTGCCGGTGTCCCCGGATGCCTGGGTCCCCATGGCCCGACTCTTTTCCTTCCTAGGGGTGCTGATGATGCAGGGGATCCCCTGGGGACACTACTGGGCTTCTGGGGGCTCCCGGTGGAGCAGCAGGAGCCCAGGGGCCCCTCGGAAAGGGCTGGAAGTTGGACTCTGCGTTGGCCAGCAGGTGCCTGCTGTGATCGTTTTCCTTCCGAAGCGCCTGGAGGTGTCCCTGTGTCAGCACAACTGCCTTCCAGCTTTCTTGAACGATTTTCTCACGGAAGAGGGTCCCCTTTCGACAGTAGGAGGCGTTTCTCTCCAGTTCTCTGCCCATGTCTTCGGCCATCATCTTGTGTAAGTTTCGAATCTGAGACACGGACTTCATGTTTGTACGCGTGGTGCAAAGTTGCTTCTCGATTTCAAAGCAGCGCGTTTCCTCCTCAGACAGTTTTCTCTGGAGTCGCCTGAGGTTCTCTGGATACAAATCGGGCAGAATGTGAAGCTTCAGCTTCAGCTGCTGAATCTCACTCTCAAGCTGCGAATTTTCCTGCCGCAAAGAGGCTTCCTCAGCTTGCAGGCTTATTATATTTGTCTTGTGAGCGCTTCCTTCATTCGCTTTTCTTCCCACAATTGTCTGGCTATTTCCCGACTCTTCGCTTCCGCACTTTGAAGGGACCCGTTGAAATCAGCATCCTCAGCGACACCCTTCGGATCAGCCTTTGACCATCTCTGAGCGTCTCCTGCTTCCTCCTTTCCTACTTTGGCTCGACTTCCCTGGGGACGTGACCCAAGTGAGCTCCAAGGAGATCGGGCCAGGGGCTGGTCTTCGGCAGGTTTCCAGTCCTTGATGCGAATCGGCTGGCTGTTGCTTTCAGAGCCCGCTCCATCCGTGTGCGCCACGGCTCCGCCTTTCTTTCTCCTCCTTTTCCCCCAGCGTCTCTGCTTCCGTCTCGCAATTTCTTGGGCAAGCGGTTCTGGACCTTCTGGAACGTGGGAGTTTGCATTCAAATCATCCATTATTTTCTTCTGAAGTTGTTCTCCCTCCTTCTCTGACGCTTTGAACGTGGGGGTGTCACCAGTCACTTGGTCACTTGGGGAAGCTCAGGAGGCTGGCGCTTCTGAGCCTTTTCCAGAAAGTCAATGGGGACCTGGAGTGACAGCCTACTGCGGTTTGTATTTATGGCTGACAGGCACAAGGTTTGTGATGGGAGAGGACTGGCCTCCAGCCCAGGCCGCCCTAGGGCATCGTCAGTTCCGGTCGTTGGTCCCACACTCCCACTGCACGTTCCACAGACCTCAGTGTGGGCAGAACACCTTTTGCCTAGTGCCTTGACACTTCCTAAGATGCGTCGTCTCTTCACTGTCAAAAATAGCACCGCCATACACACCAGGATCTCCCAGGGGAACTCACGGGGACCGGGGACGTGTCTCCAGCCTTCAGAAATCTCCCACAGAGCATCCCGCAGGTGCTCTAGGACCAGCTGGGAAGTGGATCCAATGGGGCAGCAGGCCCACCATGGCCACGGAGGGCTCCATAGCTCTGCCTCCGAGGGCCAGGGTCCCGTGGGTCTCCGCTGATGGCTCAGAACCCTGGGGAGTGTTCCGTCTCTAAGGTAAACAGGTGCCTGACAACCGGAGCAGGTCAGTTGGGCTGGGGGAGGGGGAGGCCAGCCAGCTTCTGGAAGACAGTTCCCCTTCACTTTGCTCTGAAATAGAAAGCGGTCTCGCTTACACAGGCACTAGGGGGTTGGAAAGGGCTGATTGCAACCGGGAGCCCCGCCACTCTAGGCCAATGTGGCCCGACAGCAAACCTAGGCCAGGCCATGACCCTTTCTGTGCACAAGATCAAGTCAGGGCCGTGGTCTGGGCCCTGTCCCCGAGTGAGGCTCACTCTCCTGATTGAAAGCTTCCTTCTGACATAGGGAAGCCTGGAGCTACTCACAAAAGTCCCAGGGATCTGTCTCCTCTGAGCCTCCCTCTCCTTTGTGTGAGGTCACCTTTGGCAGGCAGGGGCCCAGGAGTGAAGGGTCTCCCCAAACGCATCAACTAAGAGACCTGGATTCCAATCCTAATAAGTCCGGAGAAATCAGTTGGAACTGGCAGCATGTTACGATTTCATGAGTTTTCTGTGGAGCCAGCGTATCCCTGTTCAATCCAGGAAGGGATTCATCCTGCTCTGAGGGTCATCACAGAGGTCCATGTGGTCTATCTTCGGCCCATGCCCCCAGGGTGGCCCCCAGAGTGTCTCCAGCCCCTGAAGTCGTCTTCAGACGTGGGCCTCCGGGCAGGGGGCGGGTCCTTCTTTGGGCTCCGTTTGCCAGTTTTTATTTCATCAAAGCGCATCTCACTCTGCTGGCATCTCTCTGGCAGACTCAGCACAGAGCCTCCTTGTCCATCCCCTGGGACCCCTTCACGAGCAACCTGTCCTCAGTCCCTTTGCTGAGAGGGGGACAAGAGAGCTGCCCGCTGAGGCCAGGCTGGGGGTCCTGAGGGCTGCCGGGGCTCAGACCCCAGAAGTTCCATGGGTGGAGAAGACAGGAGCTCTGACCAGGCCTGATGGTGTAGGGAGGAGGCAGCAAAATCTCACAAAGAGAGTTGTTTTCCTCTTTTTTAACTAGGTGATTTTTCAAAAAGCAGTTTCAGGTTTAAAGAAAAAATTGAGCAGGGACACGTGGATGGCTCAGTCGGTTAAGGGTCCGACTCCAGCTCAGGTCATGATCTCGCGGTCCGTGAGTTTGAGCCCCGCGTCGGGATCTGTGCTGACAGCTCGGAGCCTGGAGCCTGTTTCGGATTCTGTGTCTCCCTCTTCTCTGCCCCTCCCCCGTTCATGCTCTGTCCCCCTCACTCTCAAAAATGGATAAATGTTAAAAAAAAAGTTTAAAGAAGAATTTGAGTAGAAAGCAAAGAGCACATATACAAGCATACTATGTTTTCTCGTGCGTCCCTTTATTGTGCTTTGGTGATAATATTTTACACATTGACGTTTCACGGCCACCCTTTGCAGAGCAAGTCTATAGGTACTATTTTGCCAGCGACATTTGGAAACGGCATCTGTCTCTGTCACATTCTGGTGATTCTTGCAATATTGAAAGCATTTGCATTACCTATTATGGTGATCTGTGGTCACCGATCTTTGATGTCACTATTTGTCATTGATTTGGGGTGTCACTAGCCATGCCTAGAGAAGATGGTGAGCTTAATCATAAATGTCGTGTGTGTTCTGACAGTTCCACCCACAAGCTGTCACCCCATTTCTCTCCCTGTCCTCAGGCCTCCCAATTCCCTGAGACACAATATTGAAATTGGGCAATGGCCTAATTCCGTGGCCTCTAAGCGTTCTAGGGAAAGGAAGAGTCCCGCATCTCTCACTTTACATCAAAAGCTGGAAATGATTAAGCTTAGTGAGGAAGACAGGTCAAAAGCCAAGATGAGCCAACAGCTAGGCCCTCCTGCCCCAAACAGTTGTCCAAGTTGCAAATACAAAGGACAAAGTCTTGAAGGAAATTCAAAGCGCAACTCCAGTGAACACACTGATAATAAGAAAGCGAAGCGACCTTCTTGCAGATATAGAGGAAGGTTTACTGGTCTGGATAGAAGATCAAACCAGCCACAACGTTCCTTGACGCCAAAGCCTAATCCAGAGCCAGCCCCTAACTCTCTTCAATTCTGTGAAGGCTGAGTGAGGCGCCAAAGCCGCAGAAGAAAAAGCATGAAGCCAGCAGAGTTTGGCTCATGAGGTGAGGCAGGCAGCCATCTCCGTGATGCCCAAGTGCAAGACGAAGCAGCAAGTGCTGATGGAGACGTTGCGGGAGGTTATCAAGAACATCCAGCTGAGATCCTTAATGAAGGTGGCTCCAGTAAATGACAGATTTTCAGTGTGGACGCAACAGCCTTATATCGGAAGAAGATGCCATCCAGGACTTTCATAGCTGGAGAGGAGAAGTCAGTGCCTGGCTTCAAAGCGTCAGAGGACAGGCTGACTCTTGTTGGGGGCCAATGCAGCTGCTACCTTGAAGCCAGTGCTCATTTGCCCTTCTGAAAATCTTTAAGGGCTTTAAAGATTATGCTAAATTACTCTGCCTGTGCTTTATCAATGGGTCAACAAAGCCTGGAGGACACCACATCCATTTGCGACAGTTTACTGAATATTTTTAAGACCACTGTCAAGACCTATTGCCTAGGGGGGAACAATCCTTTCGAAAGAGTACTGCTCATTGACAATGCATCTGGTCACCCCAGAGCTCTGACAGAGATGTACCATGAGACCCATATCGTTTTCATGCCAGCAGGCCAACATTCATTCTGCAGCCCACGGATCAAGGAGTCATTTTGACTTTCAAAGAAAGAAATACATTTCATAAGGCTGTAGGTGCCACAGAAAGTGATTCCTCTGATGGGCCTGGGCCAGTAAATTGAAAATTTTCTGGGAAGGATTCACCACTCTAAGGTGCCAGTAAGAATGCTGGTGATTCCTGGGAAGAGGTCAGAATGTCAACATGAACAGGCGTTTGGAAGAAGTTGATTCCAACCCTCATGGATTGTGGTTCAAGACTTCAGACGACGAAGTCACCGTGGATGTGCTAGAAACAGCAAGAGAACCAGAATCAGGAATGATTTTTTTTTTTAATGAAACATTTTTTTTAATGAAATTTGCTTCTTGCGGACAAGCAAAGAAAGTGGCTTCATGAGATGAAATCTACTCCTCCTGAAGATGCTCTGAAGATTATTGAAATGACAACAAAGGATTTAGAATATTCCATAAGCTTAACTGATCAATCAGTGGCAGGTTTGGGAAGATTGGCTACAGTTTTGAAAGAAGCCTGCTGCAGAGAGATCGGCTGTGAAACGCAGAGTCAATCAATGTGGTGAATGTTATTGTCATCTTTTAAGAAATTGCCAAAGCCGCTCCAGCCTTCAGCAACCACCACCGTGATCAGCCAAGAGCCAACAACGGGGAGGCAAGATCCTTCACCAGCGAGATTATGAGTCACTAAAAGCTTAGATGAAGGGTGGCATTTCTTAGCAATAAAGTATTTTTTAAAAAAAAATTTTTTTAAGAGCGGGGAGGGTCAGAGAGAGAGGGATACACAGAATCTGAAACAGGTTCCAGGCTCTGAGCTGTCAGCACAGAGCCCGATGCAGAGCTCGAACTCACAGACCGCGAGATCATGACCTGAGCCGAAGTCGGACGCTTAGCCCACTGAGCCACCCAGGTGCCCCTAAAGTATTTTTAAATTGAGGTACGTGCATTGTTTTTTTTTTGTTTTGTTTTGTTTTTTTTAGACATAATGCCATTACGTGCTCAATAGACTGTAGTATAAACGCAACTTTCATATGCACTGGGAAACAAAACATTCCTTTGACTGGCTTTACTGCAATATTCACTTCATCGAAGTGGTCTGGAACCCAACCCGCAATATCTCTGAGGTATGCCTGTAGCTGCATAATGGAATGTTACTCGGTCATAAAAAGGAATAAAGGATAAAAGGATATTTGTACACCATAGGTGAACCTTGAAAATACCATGCAATATGAAAGAAGCCAGGTGAAAAAGGTCGCGTATTATGTGATTCCATATAAGTGAAATGTGGCAAATCCATAGTGACAGAAACTACACTAACGGTTGCCTACGGTGGGGAGCAGGAAGACTAAGGAGTGACTGCCAATTTTTCTAGAGTTTCTTTTAGGGGTGATAAAAATGTTCTGAAATTAGATAGTGGTGATCTATGCACAAATTTGTGAATATGCTAAACATGTGAATATACTAAAAACCCCTCTCTGGTGTGCCCTACACTAGGAAACTGGATGATATGGAATTATATGTCAATAGACCTAGTATTTAAAAAAAACAAAACAAAACAAAAAAACATGTGAAGCTGGGGGCACCTGGGTGGCTCAGACGGGTGAAGCCTCTGACTTGTGATTTCTGACTTTCGATTTCAGCTCAGGTCGTGATCTTGCTGTTCATGAGAATGAGCCCTGTGGGGGGGCCCTGGGCTGAGCATGAAGCCTGCGTCATCTCTCTCTCTCTCTCTCTCTGCCCCTCCCCTTCTCACACTAAACAAACAAACAAACATTTTTTTTTTTTAATATGCGAAGTGGACTTGTCTCACGTTGGGATGGGGTGTCTGTTTGCACTGTGAGTCCCGATCAAATTAACTTTCAGCAACTTCGTGCCATGGGGTCGGGGCTCCAGACCCCTCGTCTTTAACCACACGGATCTCACGCTACTTTGCAGTGATTTCAAATGCAGGCATATGAGACAAATGTCGAAGAGAGCCACGCTGCCGCAGTCCTCGTGGTGTGAGAAATGTTCCCATCCGAGTTGCAAGTCAAGTCTCCGACCTTCTGGGGAGGTAGTATTTAAGAGCAATGACGAGTCCGGGATAGGAGACAAGGGTAATTGTTAAGGTGCAGTGGAAATGATACGTGTCTGAAGCCCCAGGCTTGCATAGACCACTGATAAAATTCCTGCTGCCAGGGTAAAACAACATCCGGGGATCCAAGCTCTTTTCTCACGTGCTACAAAGTCTGCATCTCGGGCTGTGCATCATCAGAAAGCTGCTAAGACTCGTCAGGAAGCGGTACCTATGAAAATCCCGTTCTTACCATCTGATGGCCATCGTTCTCCAATGTTTTTGATGTTAGAATTGCTGTCTCAGTCGCTATTAGCACAGCGAGAGATACGGAGTCCTGTCTCTAAGTTTGTGTTTTTCATGTTGAAACTCAATCCCCGTAGTAAGCCTCTATCCTGCCTGGCTTACAAGATAAAATTAATATATCTTTATCAAGATAATTGGAAGTCAGGTTCACTAAAATGTCCTTGGGTGGAAGTCCTCAATCTTTGGGGGTATGGAACAGCGGTTCCTTGGGATCTTACATCACTGACATTAGGAGGCACAGACGGTGAGAAAATATCACTAATCCAGACAGTTTATGAAGTTGGGCTTCCATACGATGCATGAGGGAGGAACAGACGTCATTCTTGTTTATCATCAGGGCTTCACCCTACTGTCCTGTCTGCCCCATCATACCGTAGTCCCTGCTAAATAAAGCACATGGCAGAGAACCTGTGGGCAGAGTACCCTGGACAACTCGGACCAGTCTTTTCTCTTTTGTTCTGAAATGAACAAAGACAACATCTATATGACTTCCAGCCACCGCTTGGGATCTCAGGAGGGAAGCCAATGTTGCTTCACCGATATCATTCTCTTCCCACCAAAAGGAGAGGAGCTTGACATTTTGGTTGTCCTGTACCTCGTGTCTCTGGGCAAGTGCATAACTTCAGTCACGCTCTTTGCAATATAGGAAAATATAGTTCCTGGATTCTTCCTGTTTCCTTCTCAAACCTTTAGGGATCGGAGCATTGTAGGTCAGGAATTGCTGGTGAGGTGGAAAGAATAAAAAGCCCTCCATTCTATTCCCAACCATTAGCAAAAATTTCTAGCTTGATAATGATGTAAAGCATGGGAAAGTCATTATAAAGTTATGACCCATACCCCAGTATACAATGCAATCATGAGTAGGGCAGGGTTTAGAACGTCAAACTTGCTTTTTAAAAGTAAAATTGGAATTCATAGAATCATGAAAGCTTGGATGAATTTTTTTTGGACGAATTAGTTTAGATGATGGTCCCCAAAACGTATGTCCTAATTCTGGGGACCTGTGAATGTCATCTTATTTGGAAAAAGGGTATGTTCAGATGCAATTAAGTTAAGGACCTAGAGATGAACTCATTCTGGATTATCTGGGCAGGCCCTACATCCAGTGACAAGAGTCCTAATAAGAGAGCCACCAAGGATTCAGAGAGAAAATGAGAAGACTGTATGAATGGAAATGGAGAGCAAAATGGAAGCAAAGACTAGGGTTTTTCAGCCCCAAGCCAAGGAACACTTCAGGCCATTTAAAGCCTGAAGAGACAAGGAAAGAATCTCTTCTAGAACTTTCAATAGGAGGGCAGCTCAGCAAACACCAGAATGGGGATTTTTTGACTCCAGAATATCGAGATATACATTTCTGTTGTTTTAAGCCATCATTTTTGTGGTCATGTGTGCCCTTAGCCACAGGAAACTAATACACTTGCTTCAACACCTAATAAATAGCTCTTTTATACATAGGTTCTTTCTAATTCTATGGTAATGGCATCAATACTGAGATAACTTTGTATCATCCGGCATCCCAGGATGACATCTTTTCAAGATCTCCTGCAAAGTGGCTTAGCGTATCTGCTCCACATCCTGGTTTAGATATGTTTCTTTTCACAAGTCTGTGTGGGTGCAACTACCACTTACTGAGAATCTTTAAAGCAAAAGTGATAACCTTAACCATCCCTCACTTAAACAAGAGGGTATTGCTTTTTTTTTTTTAATGTTTATTTATTTTTGAGACAGAGAGAGACGGAGTATGAACGGGGGAGGGTCAGAGAGAGAGAGGGAGACACAGAATCTGAAACAGGCTCCAGGCTCTGAGCTGTCAGCACAGAGCCCGACGTGGGGCTCGAACTCACGGACCTCGAGATCATGACCTGAGCTGAAGTCGGCCGCTTAACCGACTGAGCCACCCAGGCGCCCCTGTTTGTTTTTAAATGGACTAAATTTTTAGAACAGTTTTATATTTAGAGACAAATTTGGCAGATAGTACAGAGTGTTTCAATATATCCCAAACCCAATGTCCTCTATCACTAAGATCTCACAATAATTAGTATACATTTGTCACTATTAATGAACTAATATTGGTACCTTATTATTAACTAAAGTTCACACTTTATGCAGATTTCCTTAGTTTTTATATAATGTCCCTTTCCTCTCCTGGGCTCCCACTCACTACACCACATGGCATTTAGTTGTTATGCCTTCCTAGGCTTCTCTTCAGAGTGACAATTTCTCAGGCTTTTCTTGGTTTTGATGACCTTGACATTTTGAGGAGTAATGGTCAGATATTTTAGAGGACTAACCTATGTTGGAATTTATTTATGATTTTTCCATGATAAGACCCAGGTTCTGAGCTACTGGGAGGGAAAACAGAGATAAAACCCTATTTTCATCTCATCATGTCAAGAATGTGCATTATTGACATGATTCATGGCTCTTGATGTTAACCTTGATCACCTGGACGAATAGTGCTTGTTAGGTGTCTCCACTATATTCCAACTTCTTTTTTTACATTTTTTAAATTATTTTTTTTAATGTTTTATTTATTTTTTGAGAGAGAGAGAGAGAGAGCAAGCACCAGTGGGGGAGGGGCAGGCAGAGAGGGAGACACAGAATCTGAAGGAGACTCCAGGCTCTGAGCTGTCAGCACAGACCCCAAAGAGGGGCTTGAACTCATGAACCACAGGATCATGACCTGAGCTGAAGTTAGATGCTTAATGACTTCACCCAGTCGTTAAGCCACCCAGGTGTCCATGAATTGATGGTTTTTTTTAAAAAAAAGTACATTTTCTGCTCAAATTCAGTAAACGTTTACACATTGAACACATCTGGTTTATGTAGTACCATATGAGAAGGTCAGAAACAAAATAGATTAAACTTTTTTTTTTAATCTTTATTTATTTTTGAGAGAGAGACAGAGTGTGAGCAGGGGAGTTGCTGAGGGGAGGGAGACACAGCATCAGAAGCAGGCTCCAGGCCCTGAGCCGTCAGCACAGTGCCCAACACGGGGCCCGAACTCATGAACCGTGAGATCGTGACCTGAGCCAAAGCCAGACGCTTAACTGACTGAGCCACCCAGGCGCCCCAGAAACAAAATAAATTTAAAATGCAGAACTTAAAAAGCAGAGGTTCCAAAAATTATGCAGCCCTCGGGGCAAAATCTTCGTGCGGCTTGTATTTGCAAAGAAAGTTTTATAGGAACTCAGCCAGGCCCATTCATTTACATCTCGTCGATGGCTGCTTCTGTCCTGGAGCTTGTATAACCTACGACGTTGAAAATATTTACTAGCTGGCCCTTTACACAAGAAGTTCACGGATTTCTGTTCTAAAGCCTTTCCTTGATCGTGGAGCGTCACATTTGTCAGGCACAGACAGTTCCCCGCTTACGATGGTTCAACTTAGGATTTTGAGTTTGACTCTACGATGGGGTGAAAGCAATACACATTCAGTTAGAAACGGTACTTGAAATTTTGAACTTTGAGCTTTGCCTGAGTGAGCACTAGGCAGCGTGATCCTCCCTTGTGATGCCTCACTGTGGCAAAGACCCACAGCACCCAGGTAGCCGTGCTGTTATGGGGATAAGCAACCGCTACACTTACCAGCCTCCTGTACCCATGGAGTTGTTTTGTTTTTTTCACTTTCAGCACAGCATTCAATACATCACGAGATGTTCAACACTTTATTAGAAACAGGCTTTGCGGTAGATGATTATGCCCGACTGTCGGCTAATGTCAGGGTCCTAAGCACGGTTAAGGTAGACCAGTCTAAATTATGATGCTCAGTTGGTTAGGTATACTAAGTGCATTTTTAACCTGCACCGATATTTTCAGCTTACATTGGGAATATTGGGGTGGAACCACATCATAAGTCGAGGCAGATCTGTACTTACAAAAATAAAAAAGATTTAACTCCAAATGGGAGAGCTGATATAAGGGCTTCCTATATTTTTGTAAGAAGTCTTTGGTTTACCTGTAAATCCGGAGGAAGAACTGATCGCTGTAATCAGGAGTCAATAAACACGTATTTATGAAAGACACATTATGGGCCAGCACAGTGTTGAGAGCAAGGGATTTACTGATGAACAAGACAGACCTGTGCCACAAAAGAGTATAAATTTTAACGGGAAAGGGCTGCCCTACCCAGTATGGTAACCACTAGCCAAATGTGTCTGGTGTGCACTTGAAATCTGACTACTGTGAGTTGAGATGTACTGACATTATAAAAGAGCCAAGAGATTTCTAAAGACTCAGTATGAAAAAAAAAGAAGTGAATTATATCATTAAAGAAATTTTAATGTTAACCACATGTTTATTTTATTTTACAGGATCATGTGATTACATAAAAAAGTATATCATTAAAATAACTTTTATCCTCATCTCTCTCTCTCTCTCTCTCTCTCCCTCTCTTGACTTTTCAAAAGTGGCTACTAGAAAATTCGAAATTATAAAATGTGTCTCATATTTCTATTGGACTGTGTGCGTCTAAACTTTAGAATTGTTCTGCCAGGGGCATCTCGGTGCTTCAGTTGGTTGAGCAACTGACCTGTTGATTTCAGCTCCGGTCATGATCCCAGATTCATGGGATCGAGCCCTGGGCTCGGGCTCCATGCTGAGCATGGACCCTGCTTGAGATTCTTTTTCTCTCTGTCTGCCTCTCCCCCCCACCACTTGTCCCCAATCTCTCAAAAAAGCTTAAAAAATAAAAATAAAAAAATGAAATTCTGCCGATGCGGTAGCTGTTAATGTTGCCGTTTAAATTACAATTAATTAAAATGAAATCTACGCTAATTATAAATTCAGCTCCTCAGTCACACAAGCCACATCTCAAGTACTGCCCGGCCACATGTGACCGGTGACTACCATCTTGGTCAGCACAGATGCAAAACATGTCCATCTCTGTAGAAAGTTCTAACTGATAAGGCTGTCCTAGAACAATATGAGAAGGTTGCCTGATTTGTTTTATGGATAATGACAAGCATTCCGTTAAGAAAGTAAAGAACTAAACATAAAATGGGAAACTGTCATCAGACAAATGTATCTGTGGTTTTAGAGGTGAATTCCTTTCAAGGGCAGGTCTTCGCATAGGCACATCGGTTTGCTTGCAGGGGGACAAAAAACAAACAAACAAAAACAACACCTTGAATAGCCAATAGATGAATACTTAGGAAGAAAGGGAAGTAACCTCAGAACAAGAAAACGAGGACAAAATACTGCTGCACATCTAGCTCGAATGTACTGTAGGGAAAAGTATGACATCGGAACTATTTTTTTTTAAAATATGCATTTTGGAGTATTTTGACTAGAGGACCTATGTAACTGTATCGTGCATTAAATGGATGAAACATCTTTCCCTGGATACGGAGAAAAGTCATTCTCATGGCGAGAAGCTGTATTTCTTTACGACCGCTGTTAGTTTCAGTGGCAGATGTAATATCAAGCCGATGGCCTCACAAAATACGCCAGAATTAGAGCATCCCTTGGTGTAGAAAGAAGGGAAATACACACGCTAAAGGCGTGAAACTAACAGCACTAAGGAGAACTGTATCTGGGCCCCAGACCTTGCTCCCTGGTGACAAGATTATGAGTTTTGGAGCTTTAGAGACTTGAGTGTGAATCTTATCTCAATGACTCATTGGGACTGGTATAAAGATATCAGCACTGACCGAGCTCTTACTATACGCCAGGCACTTTAGATGTATTCTCTCACTGAATCCTCCCCAAACCCTACAAAACATGTTCTATCAGAACCCCATTTTGTGGAAGAACAAAATGAGGCTTTGCAAGATTAAAGTTCCTATTCTTTTTTTTTTTTAAGTTTATTTATTTATTTTGAGAAAGAGAGAGAGATTGTAAGTGAGGAAGTGTTGGGTGGGGGGGCGAAGGAGAGAGAGAGGGGAAGAGAGAGAAACCCAAGAAGGTTCCACATGAGCTGTGTGGAGCCCAAGGCAGGGCTCAAACTCACAAACTGTGAGATCATGACCTGAGCTAAAATCAAGAGTCGGACCCTTTATGGACTGAGCCACCCTGCCACCCCTAAAGGTTCTGCTCTAATGAATGGCATGGGCAGGCTTTGACAAAATACTCAAGATTTTCCTCCTCCCCATGACATTTTACCCTGGCATTTATGTCTCTTGCACAACGTTAGACTCATTTTCTTCATTCAGAAAATAAGAATAATCCTATTTACCTTGGAGTCAGTATTCAACCAGAAATCCAAGCATTTAATTGGTGTAGTCATATGGTGTAAATGTTAGCGATGTCTTGCATTCATTGGAATAAGACAAAGTTGCTGAAATTCTTGAAAAACCAAAGTGTCTTTGGAAACAGACTGATACATTTTTTCTTGCTCATGACAGACCTAGGTGAGCGTTTCGGCTGAGGGCAGGCTGCTCCCCGTGGTCATTCATGGACCCCTTCCTCAATATCTGTGTGGTTCCACCCTGCCTGGCTTTCAGCTTGTTGGAAAGAAAAGTGGGGAGAAGTCACATCCTCAATCATGAGGCTTACACCTGAAGACACACACTTGTGTACTCACACTTCACTGGGGAGAGCGTACCTTTTGACTCTCACCTCTGAGAGGGTGGTTGGAAAATGCGGTCTTGCCATGTGCCCCATATCGATTCAACTACTATGGAAGGAAGAGTAGATTGTGGTGGCTACCTTGTGGACGTATATTTGTATCTCCTCAGAATTCGTATATTGAAACCATAGCCCTAACGTGATAGCCCTGGGAGGTGGGATCTTAAGGAGGTATTTAGTCATGAAGATGGAGCTTCCATATTGGGATTAGTATCCTTGCGGAAGAGAAAGAGAGCTCATCCTTCCTCTTTGCTCCCTGCCATGTGAAGATAGGATGTGAAGATGGCCATGTGCTAACCAGGAAGTTGGCCCTCACCAGCACATTGATATCAGACTCTCAGCCACCAGAACTGAGAGAAATAAATGTTTGTTGTTTAATCCACCCAGTTGATGGCAATGTGTTACAGCAAACTGAATGGAACAAGACAGGACCCAAATTCAATCGTCAACAAGCCACCCTCTCTCTTCAGTGTGCTTTGGTTGCTTCCTTTTGTGTTTCACTCTCCACTCGTCTCTGCTTCTATCCCTCCTGGTTTCCAGACCTGCCATTTTGGACAGGAGTCCCTGTGATGTCTCCTTGAACCTATTTCCTTTACCCCACTCTAGATAAATAACCCACTGGCTTCCTAACACTTATGAAACACTCTGGCACACCTTCTTATACCCCTTCCCCACTCTTCCTTGGCAATGGACTTTTCTGGATCCATAAGTGCCTTCCACTGTTAATTCCGCGTCCCCGGGAATAACCAGACTTAGAGCCTGCCAATACCACTTCCAACTTCTGGTGATGTTGGCCAAGTAACTTCCTTTCTGAGCTGAATTTTCTGCATCTGTGTAAGTGGAATAAGGTTTTTTTCTCAAGGGAGTTTTATATGGGAAAATTGAGATGACGAATGAGAAAGTGTTTTGCAACTCGTAACACACAACACGCTGTGACAGCGTGTTCTGAAATTACCATGAAGTACCAGATAAAATAATTATTTGTTATTTTTTTCTGGGTAGTAAGGTAGATTCTAATTTTCCCAATTATAAAATATTTTATAGAAAGAATACATTGTCAATAGGTCAAATAAAGTGCCTTTGTGTTTAGCTTATCTTTTTGGTGGGGGATATAAATATACTAGTGTATTTCTAAATCAAATAATATGAATACTTCTAAGTTTTTCTCAGTATACTGGTAGCTTGCTTTCCAAAGTACTGATACAGGTTAATACCAACTTAAACCAATGAGTAAGGGTTCTAATTTCACTTCTCTTACTTGGGTGGAAGTGATCATTAATTTTTCATACACTTCTTTTCACTTAATATGTATAAAATGGTCCAATATTACAATGCTTTGCGTCCACTTGACAATATTTCAGCACATTTCCTTATTATTTTTTTCCTTTGAATTTCTTCATATCATTCTTACTTGCTTTTTATATACCTACATTTTTGTTCGTTTCTTAAAAATCTCAAAAAATAAGATCCTTAAATCTAGCAAATTAGAATCATGCCACATGGTCTGATTTCTCTCGAGTGGAGGAAAGAGGGTGCCAAGGCAGAACTGGAACCCCAGTATCCTTGTCTCCAGCAGACGTGGGTTTCCTTACTGATTGCCCAGGGCCGTATTCCCCTCAGCAAGTCTCTTTACAGGATAGTCACTGCTTTCTCTTCATAGAATTGTGCACAGCTCCTACAAGTTGTATGAAAACCACTAACTGATGTTAGATTTGCACAGTGGGTAGTTTTTATAAATGCTTCTCTTAAAAAAGCAATGTCCCTGGGAAATCCCTGGGAGGCATGTACAGCATAAGCCTCGCTAGCAGCTGCCAGAATATGCTGGAGGTTCCCAGGGTTTGAATCTATTGCTCCCAGGGATTGATTCAATTTCTGTTCTGTCAGCAAGCTTAACCGCAGGCTGTGGTGTTGTGCTCCATGATTTCATAAACAAAAGGGATATGGCAAGAACAGAAGGCAGGATCCCAGAGAAAACGTGAGCCAGTGCAACCTCATGCAAATGCAACACATTGCTTGACCCCAAAATCTGCTGTGTGGGCTTGTAAACAGACAAAAGGAAGCAGGGCTCGAGGCTAATATCTGCACGTTAAAGTGAAAATATGACCCGTCCCAAATATTCAGAGCGGAAGCAAAATGGAGGCAACTGCTCTTGCCGATAAAACAGAAAACTACACGTTTGCCTCAGTTGCCATTGAGTTTTCATTTTCATGCAGACCAAGCGCTGGGCAATAGGGGAGAGCTGGTAGTATGGCGGGCAGAGCCCTTGGTTGGGACTTGAGGCCTGAGGTCACTGCCAGCCCAGCAACTCACCAGCTACGTGGACTCGGTTGGTTCCTCGACTTTCGATCTTCCTTTACCGTAGGAGAACTAAGGTATTGCACCAAGAAGTTTCTGGTGTCCTGTCCAGCCACTCCTTTAGGGACATTTTGGCCAACATCTCCTTTTTTTTTTTTTAAACATTATATTAGTCTTTTGCTAAATAAGAATTGTAAAGGACCACGAGATGTGCCTGTGTGATCTTGTGGGTATATCCAAAGCATGGATGCCACAGCTGGACTTGTATTAGATTGAAACCGTTAACAGCAAGGAGCCCTGCCCTCGAGGCTGATAGGTTGGAAAGACACTGCTACAGCACTTCTGAGAATTCATTCAAGATATGAATGAAAGAAGCCTACATACGGGCTTTTAATTTTGTTTTTGCTTCGAACTAGCAAAAGGGCAACAGATTCTAGGAGGAAAACTAGAAACCGGAGGAGCCCAGAAGAAGCTCTACACGTTCCAAGAGCACCAGAGGGGATCTAGGAGCTACCGAAACGTTTTAAAGAGACGCACAGAAGCCATACCTTCATCTGCAAAATTACAAAAACGCTGACATGACCTGCTTTTGATATGGATGATACAGATTCAGCATGTCTGATCTTTTCTCATCCTGACCTTAAGCTCTAATAGGCCGCTTTACAGACTTTGGGTTAAGTAAGAAGGACAATTATCAAAGTAGGTTGCTACGCGAAATATTACAAAGATGGGGCAGTTCAGTTGGGTGCCTACCATGGGGAAGGGCAGGAAGAAAGATATATGAAAAGGTGATGTCAGGACAACATGCTATGTTCTACAATTGCTGTTTACTCCTGCTGGTCACAAAGGACAAGTCTTCTTGCTTGGTGTGGTCCTTCAGCAGAATCACAAAAGGCAACTGAGGAGTTACAAAGAAAGCGGTAAAGAGCTTTGCAGGAACACAAGATCATCTCGATTAAGTGCGAGAGGTGTTATGGACGTTGATGCATTTGGGGAGTTCCAAGCATGAAATTTGAGGAAGGGTTGCTAAGAGATGAACCTGAAGAGGCAACGGGGATGCGCTGGAGGGTTTAATGTGCTACGCCAGAAGGATTAAGCATTTTTGTGCGGACAGTGGGGTACCATTGCAAGGTTTTCGATGAGAGTTTGACAAGGCTGGTTTTATATGGTCCCCATAGGGGGAAGTAGAAAGCATCCTTGTCGTTGAAAAATTTAGAAACAAATCCCCTAAGTATTTAGGCAATTTTCCCCACGTTTCATTATTCCCTAGCACATCACATTCCACTCCATGCTAGCTGCCCAGTATGGCCTGCTCTGTTAAGCTACAGCGGGGTCAGTTAGTCTCGGTGTCTCTGTAAATTTATGGCCCGTTTTCTAGACTGATCCCAGACTTTCTATTACTGAAGTCGCTATAATTCCAACTCCCTCTCCTCTTCCTCAAATCTGCCTAAAATTTCTCTAGGTTCCCAAGGATATCTCACTTTTCATATGATTGGTGTGTTCGTTATCTCTTGATTGTGTAACAAGCGGTGCTGAAATGTAGCAGTGTAAAACACTCATTGCTTATAATCTCATAATTTCCATGCATCGAGAATCTGGGCATGGTTTACCTCGGTGCCTCTGATTCAGGGCCCCTCACAAGACTGTAATCAAGTTGTTGGCCTAGGTTACACCATCACGAGGCTCAATGGGGAAGAAGCTGCTTCCTCACTCGCTCAAGGGGCTGTTAGGAATTCTCAAGCCTTCACTGACTCTTGGAGATACCAGCTTCTTGCCATTTGAACCTCTTCAGGAGGCTCCGCACAACATGACACCTGGATTCTTCCAGAGCAAAGCTCCAAGAGGGAGAACCAGAAAGAACGAAAAAGACGGAAGTCACAGTGCTGCTTTAACCTAACTCATAAATGAGAGCCCATCATTTTTACTGTATTCTAACTCATAAGAAGAGTAACTAGGTTCAACTTCTACTCAAAGGGAGGGGGTGACACAAGAGCATGAATGGTGGGAGACAGAGACTTTGGAAGTCACCCTAGAGTCTTTGTACCGCAGGCGTTACTCAAAAGTTTCTGGTTCCCCAATATTATTGAAAACAGTCACAATCCCATGCACACATACTGTCTTTCCATGTTGGTATAATTCCTCAACCTTGAATGTCACCACTGAACTCCATTCCAACAATTCCAGCTGTTTTAGTGAAGCTGCTAGTCTGCGTGAGGGCTATATTTTGAGAATATTCACGTTTTCTGCCCTCATCTGTCAAGTGGGGATAATGATTGCTTCTTCACAGGGCAGCAATGATGAGCGAGGGAAGCTATATATTACATGAGAGATAGTGATACGTTGTAAGGGGGGGGGGGATGCTTGTGGATTTCAATGCTCATCTCCCAGTTCAGTGACATTTCTTCGTCTGCATAGAGCCCCAAGTGTGAGCAAAGTTGAGCACTCTACATGTGCTCAAAACTGGGAATGCCTGATCCAGTCCTCAGATCCTCACTCGGGATTATTGAGTGAGTAAGGCTCTTTGCAAGCAAGGTCTTTCATTGACCAGAGCCTACCTTCCTCTCTGGATCCACATTCTTGACTTTTCAAAGTTCATCTTAGAGTCTCTGTAACTGGAAGACAAGGGCCCATGTAACAGAGAACATAGGCTGGCCTAGAAAAGCCACTTTCACTGCCCTGAACTGTGTTGCTACGGGAAATTACAGTCTCAGACAGTACTGTGTTCAGAAATGCTTTCATTTAACTCCTGCATTGGCATTCTCTCTTGTATTTTTCTTGCGCTTAATACTGAACTCCTCAGTCAGATTGCAGCGTCCTTCAGGTGGCAAGTTTTACACTTTTTTGTGCATCTCCCTAACCTCTCGTGGGAATGCGAAATATATTGCTGGTATTGATTCAATCACATATACTGGGAATTTGCAGTTGAAGTCCAAATAAAGGGACATTTAGTCCCAGGAAGGAAGCTGATCTTACCATCGTCACAAAAGGTCAAACAGCAACTGAGTGTGCCTTTGAATTGCTTCGGTTTTGAGAAACCAGTTTTGGAAGTTCTATCTCGGTGCAGATTACTGACTATTTGGGGCTGAAACCTGTTCCCTTTCCTTGACTGGAATAAACACAGAGAAGAGTGGTGATATGTACAACACTGAACAGGGTCACATTTTCTTCTAGATGACATGACTTACTTTCAGCTACTTGAGATTGACATTGGTGCCTCCTCTGTATTCATGTCTTTTTCTGGTTAAATACCCCCAGTTCCTCATACAGGAATTAACCAATTCAGCTAAAGATTTTGTCCATATTCAATGTAAATTCAGTAGAGTTATTTGGAATGGTCTCTTCACCACCAACAGAAATAACAACTGAATTCACTCTACTCTACAGCAGGGATGCTAGGTCAGCCAGAGAGCCACAGGGATCCTGAGGAAGGAAAATCAATAAAGTAATGATAGAAGCCAAAATCCTTGCCCTCATCAGGCTTATAAGTGAAGATACAGACTCTGTTAAACTAAAATAAGAATGAAATAAAATAAAATAAAATAAAATAAAATAAAATAAAATAAATATAAGCTAAATAAAATAAAATAAAATAAAAGTTAAAGAGTAACGAAAAAATTGAAATCCTTTTGCAAAATTCTATAACGTTTTACCTTATTATTTTTTTAATTTGTTTTTTAACGTTTATTTATTTTTGAGACAGAGAGAAACAGAGCATGAACGGGGGAAGGGCAGGGAGAGAGGAGACACAGAATCGGAAGCAGGCTCCAGGCTCTGAGCTGTCAGTGCAGAGCCCCACACGGGGCTCGAACTCACAGACGGTGAGATCATGACCTGAGCTGAAGTCGGACGCTCAACCGACTGAGCCACCCAGGCGCCCCTATAATGTTTTATTCAGAATACACTTTGTCTTCCTGGCAATCAGCCTGTTTGTATAAAAATATTCTACTGTAACCAATGATGCCACTTTTTATTTGTTCAACATATATTTATTGATCCCCTACTATGTGACCAGCCCAGATGCAAGCATTGAGGATGTGACTGGAATTGAGAAACCAAGTCACTGCTCTCTCCTGAAAGCCTTTCTAATGGAGTGCATGCATGAAACAAAGATATGAGTAAGAAAGCTCAGTGAGGGTGTGGTCCTTTCTCAATTCTGTTCTCCCGGGAAGCAGATGATTTCTGAGAAGGAGCAGGGGAGAGAGGAGGGTAGGTTTTATGAGGGACCTAGAAACTTATCAACTGGGTTTGTAGGAGTTGGAAATCTGGTTGAGTTCGGGATGAAACCTCCATTTCTGTAGTCGCCTGGGGGCTTTGAGATAGATATCATCAATCCTCACTGTTTGGAAGGCTAGAAAGTTCAGGCTCCCAATGTCCCAAACTGAACAGGAATGTGGTCTTGGGACCTTGGTCATAAAGCTACTTTCTGTCTTGGGACTGGATCATAAGATAGGAAAACAAACAATATTAGAGCCTAGAAGGACTGTACCTTTGCTATAGTTCCCATACCTGCTAAGACAGTGGCTTTATGCTCTGAAAAGGGATCACCAGCTTCCTAGGATTTGACACAACCTTTCTGGGTCGTGTCTCTCCTCTCACCCTCTTTTCACCCAAACTGCACTGGTTTTTCCAACTCTTACTTCTTTGTCCCACCCTTTCCCTTTTTTCTAAGTGCTTCCCTTTTCCTGATCAATTTTTGTTTTGTGTCTTTGTGTAAAAGTCTTCCTTCAAAAAATAAAACCCAGTAGAAATATTTTCTTTAACAAAAGATGAACAATTTAGGATGAGACCCATTTTCCAACCCCATAATTACTTTGTTAGCATCCCCACCCCCCCCCCCCCCCCCCGCCGGCCGCCCTTGGTTCATAAGAAACCAAGCAGCATATCAAGCAGGGGGAAAAAATCAATCTCAGTGTAAAATTTAAGTATAAAATAAAGGTCAACGTCGTTTGGCATGTTCTACGTTCTGCTCCATGGTTCTTGGGGCTTTATTATTATTTTTTGCTCAGTCATATCTATTATCTTTCCTGTTTAACATATAATTACCCAGGATTTACATTTCTGAGTTGAGGTTTATCTTGCAACTGACTTCTGAGAATGACTATCTTACCTAGTCTATCAAGCCAGTCCTCATTATAGCAGACACAGGGGTAATGGTATTTATTTATTTATTTTTTATAAGAGAGAGAAAAAAGAGGATTTGTCATTTTTTCACTGAAAATCTGGGTAATTTTTTTTTTAATTTAAAAAAAAATTTTAATGTTTATTTATTTTTGAGACAGAGAGAGACAGAGCATGAATGGGGGAGGGTCAGAGAGAGAGGGAGACACAGAATCTGAGGCAGGCTCCAGGCTCTGAGCTGTCAGCACACAGCCTGACGCGGGGCTTGAACTCATGGACCGTGAGATCATGACCTGAGCTGACATCAGACGCTTAACCGACTGAGCCACCCAGGCGCCCCAAAAATCTGGGTAATTTAAAAGATTTTAAGAAGCTAGTAGCTTTATTTATAGTGTAACTCTTGGAAGGAAAAAAAGAGAGCTGAGGTTGTGAATGTGAATAGCCATTCAAAGATAGAGTCCAATCAAAGGAATAGAAACTAGTAAGATAAGCTCTTTCATATAGTTCCAGGACCTGGGCCCTTTATTTCCTTTTATTTTATTTTTTGATTATTTAAAATTTTTAATTTTTTTTTACATTTATTTTTGAGAGAGAGAGAGGGAGGGAGGGGCAGAGACAGAGGGAGACACAGAATCTGAAGCAGGCTCCAGGCTCTGAATTGTCAGCACAGAGCCCGATGCAGAGCTTGGGCTCACGAACTGCGAGATCATGACCTGACCCTAAGTTGGATGCTTAACCGACTAGGCCATCTAGATGTCCCTATTTTTATTATTTAAATTCTTTCTTTCTCCCTTCCTTCCTTCCTTCCTTCCTTCCTTCCTTCCTTCCTTCCTTCCCTCCTTCCATCCTTTCTTCCTCCCTTCTGCTTCTTTCTTTCTTTCTTTCTTTCTTTCTTTCTTTCTTTCTTTCCTTTCTTCCTTCTTTCTCAGAGAGAGAGCAGGGGAGAGGGGCAGAGGGAGAA